>NW_015387088.1:192669-238768 GCF_001527695.2 Protobothrops mucrosquamatus
TAAATAAATAAATAAATAAAATAAATAAATTTTACCCAGTTGTTATTACTGTATTTATTAAATTTATATGCTGACCTTCTTGCTGTCAACCAACTCTGCCATTAATACCTGTTGGCCTCAGCAGAACTATGAGAGTTGTGGCCTATTTCTGTAAGGAACACACAATTATAAGAAAATAAAGGTCATGCTTTAAAAATTGATTTGGGATTCTCAAGGGGAAAAAATATAGGCTATCTCTTTTAAGTATGCTGCTGAAGTTGCTCTGAAAGCCAGAGGAGTTTAGAAGCAACTTTCTTTTATCTACTCTATAGGTGCCAGTACATACCAACTGCACTGAATTTGTTTGAAGCCAAGATGCTGAGTCAGGTAACATTTGGATCTTTATTAAATCAAGGAATCAGTTACGTCTCCACCAGCTTCTTAAGTTATTCCAAATAGTCAAATGTTTGTCTAATATTGCCCTACATCTGGAGATAGGGATCATAAAAATTGAAATGGGCATATAGTTCTATGTGTTTTAAGTACTGGCTAAAACTGTTTTTAAATCTTAAAAGGTTGAGCATTTCTTATTCTGACAGATAAAGGTATACAATAAAAAGTATATTACAAAAACTAGATTTTCAGCTGTTCCTAAGAAAGAACAAGTTATGATGTTCTCAGACAAAAGTTTCTCAATATAGAATTACAAAGCATCGAAAGCTGTTACCCCAAATACAACTGGCCATAGCAAATGTTATTGTAAACCAGCATTATAATTTGATCAGGTTAAAATATGTTGGATTTTCATTATCTTGCTATTAGTAATGCTGGATATAAATTCTGGAAATCTGCTTATGCTTAAAGGTTTTGCCCTTGTGAAGAGAGGAGTACTGACTCACAGGTTCATATTTTACTTTATTATATTTTTAATCAAAATACTTGTAACTAGCATCTCTTTTTAGCCTATTTCCTAAATGGACTGAAAACTTCAATGTACGGCTTACTTTGACAAGTAAAATCTTAAAATCTTTAAACATAATTTTTCCATTCCTAAATTAACCATAACCTGTAAGAATGTGGGTGTTGTTTATAGCAAAGTGAGAGCCACTTTGGTGTAGCAGTTAAGGCAACAGGTTAGAGAAACTGGGAGAATGTGAGTTCTAGTCTTGTCTTACAGTAGGAACAAAGCCAGCTGGGTGATCTTGGGCTGGTCACTTTTTTCTAAGCCTTAGGAAGATAGCATTGGCAAACCACTTCTGAAATCTTCCCAAGAAAACTGCAGGGACTTATCCAGGCAGTCTTTGAGAACTGGACATAATTGAACAGAAGAAAGAAAAATAGTAAGTATGATCACAGGTCTTTTCAACCATGTGTTATACTGTATTTTGTGTTAACTGAGTCTGTAATAAAGATACTCATAGTCAACATTTCTCCAGTTCCACCTGTTACTACACTAGTTTTCAATACTCACTATTTATGGCTTTTTTTCCTCTTGGACACTAATATAAGTATTATATAAGTAATATAATATATGCTTGAAGAAGGGGCATACTGTGAACCTCGTCAGTCAAGGAATTTCAGCTGGTGGGATCCAGCTGTGGCTCCTGCCCTTTGGAATATCATACCTCCCAAGGTGAGATCCTCAACTACTCTACTGAGTTTTCATAAGGACCTGAAGACCTTGCTCTCTAGTTGGGGTGTGGGGTGTCAATTAGGAAGCACCATTCTGGAAGTGGCTATTTGTTTATGAAAAGATCCCATCTCTCCTGTGCACTTCATGCTCCCCTCCTTCCCATCTTTTAACTGTATTTATTTTTGATATTTTTGTTTTATTACTTTAATGTCTACTGGTTTTAACATTTGTAAGCTATTTAGAATCACCTTGGGTGAGATGGGTAGCATGTAAGTAAGTAAGTAAGTAAGTAAGTAAGTAAGTAAGTAAGTAAGTAAGTAAGTAAGTAAGTAAGTAAGTAAGTAAATAAATTTTGTTTCATTTTCACTATTCAACACATCACCATTATTCCTATACAAATACCTTAAAATATTAATTTTAAATATTTTTTATTAATTTTATTTCCAACCAGTCTGCTGGAGAGAGTGTTTAGCCTACTCCCTTCACTTTACAAATATTTTGTTGCATTATATTTTCCATCAAAATTACTCTGCATTTTTTCTGCTTCTAACCTTAGTTGAACTTGATTGCCTGGAATATTTTTCCCAACTGTCTTTTTCTCTCTATTTTATTACACAATATCTTTCTCATCCTCATGTTTGGCAACAATCATTCTTTCATATGCCTTTTCCAGCTTATTTTACTTTATCATTCCACCAAGCGTCTTTTTGTTAGCACAAGTCCACACTCTCTGGCACTTAGTAACATCGTTCTTTTCACTCTGTTCCAAGCAGCTTTCACAGTCTCTTTTCTTACAGCCTCTTTCCATTCATTGCCTTGGGAAATTAATCTAATTTCTTTTTCACATAGGATTCCTGCTTTCTCTTCTACATTCATTCTATTTTCACTCTGTTTTCTATCTCTTTTTCTTCCATGTCTGTTTTTTCCCATTCTCTTTTTCCATGTAGGGTACTAATCTGCGTTGGATGACCCAAAGCTTTATTTTGCTGCCATGTGAAATTAAGGACATTATTCAGTAGTTTGCACATTCTATTAAGTCTCTTTTTTTGGTATTGGAATGTAGATTAACATGTTCCAATCCTCTGGCCATTGTGTCATTCTTCAGATTTGCTGGTATAAGCAGACTAGAACTTTGACTGATTTTTTTAATGTTGCTTGCAATATTTATTCATTCACTGTGGGATTACATATAACTTTAACCAACCTACACATTCATACTTCCATATGCCTTCATAAGCTTACATGATACTAATTCATATTTCTGACATAAATTTTAGCTCTTATACCTACAGCTTTACTTCTTCGTATCTCCACAAGATCAGACCACCTTTATTTACATCTGTGACATCCTTACTTTTTCTTTTGGTTTCACAACTCCATTCCTTCCTTCCTTCCTTCCTTCCTTCCTTCCTTCCTTCCTTCCTTCCTTCCTTCCTTCCTTCCTTCCTTCCTTCCTTCCTTCCTTCCTTCCTTCCTTCCTCATTTCCAGTTCCAGTCATAGTGCAAATGTTGTGAAAAAGATGTGAAGGACCACTTTGACTATTTTTTTGCCTGATCCCCAGTGTCATAATTAGCCAGGCATACCTTTTGTTATATTGGAACATCAACTGAGAAAAACAGAACTCTACTTTCCTATCTAAAAAGCATAATACAGGTAATGGTGCATACACATGTTGTTTTTTATGAGAATAGGACAACATTTGCAGAACTGTTAAACCACTATGAAGGTTTTAAATGTGCCAGATTCCATGGAAATCAATGTGGAGGCTTTTAAGAGGAATGTCGTTTCCCCTGCAGCAAATGCTTATTCCTTTTATATTCAAAGTTTTATTTCACTTACGCTTTCTTTAAGCCAGAAGAAAAATCACATTTTATATACATTTTTTCTTTAATATATGCAATACATATTTATCTGTTATGCGTCTTTCCTTAATATATTCATTTTATACAATCTCCCTAAGATGTATACATTTTATATTCTATTTTGAGTCAAGAAATATTTCAAGATGGATGATACCAATCTCTCTGTGTTATGTATCTGGTTTTGCTGCCATGGATTCTGTTTTGACAATATAATAGATATATAACAGTTTTAGGATTGTTGCTCTCAAGTTTCAGGCTGCAACACATTGAAAGTAATGGAGTTTATTTCTGAGTATGTATACACAGGATTATGCTGAATATCTTTTATATTGCTAAGTAACTCCTAGAGGTAAATAATAAAAATGGTTCGAAAAGATTAAAGCATTTGTTTTATCTCACAGACTAGATAGATTTTTTTTCAAGTTAACAATAAATGAGCTTATTTATTGTCCAGAAACGTACATCAAAGAAAGCAAGTTTCCATATTTAGGAAGCGAAAGTAATCAGCTCTGTTTACAGACTGTTCTTAATGTGAATGTGGCTAAAGTATGAAGGAGCATCAAAAGGAGGCAGATATACTATATTAGCCTCCACATCCTGATTGTTCCTTTGTGCATATGAGTTCGCTGAAATACTATATTTATGGTCCTTGTCCCTTTTGTGCTGATTCTTCTCCTGCAAAATACAGTTTATTAGATTATATGTATTTAATTTATATCTCTTAATTTGGAAATTTGATGTATGATAATGATCAAAGTGTAAAAACAGAAAAGTACAATAGACCTATTCATGCAATTGTTCATAGGTATAACTAAACATCTGAGGTGTGGTAACTAACTTTTCCCCTCTCCAGGTTGTGCTCAAGATATCACTGAAGAGCTAGTCTTTATTGATAAAATGTAACTGTCTATAGCAGGCAGCCTACATGAACTGGAATATGTCAGTGTGTCCACTTTTCTTTTGTTATGAATTGAAGGATGTTTCCTCAGGTTTTTGGTAGGGGAGTTAAAACAGCCCTATTGATACATTTCTTTGTTTTGGTCTTTATGGATTGAAAAAGGAAATTTTAAGACTCCGTGATGTTACTTATTATTATTACTATGATCATTTAATAATTGAGTTATTTTATATATTATATTCTGGTGGGGGTATTAATCTTTAATGCATCCTCCGTACCACTGTGAGATGGGTGGCTATATATATTGTTTCAACAAACAAATGTAAAGCAGAATGAACAATGAAGTTATAAACTAGGTCTTTCCCCCAAAATTAGCAATTCATGATTTAGGTGTTTTGATTTTGGTTATTATATAAGCCTTGTTAGTCAGTGATCCCTAGTCCAAGTCCAGCAGAGTATTGTTACTAGTATTGGGATAGTTCTTAATTGTCCTGCTTTATAATCTATACAGGAACTTGGAAAGTGAAAGTATTAAAGGGGCATTGGATGTGTGTGGCAGTCCAAACATTGCCACCTCTGACCTTCTTATATTACCTAGGAAATAGGAAGAGAAATGGCAATAGTTCTCTATGCAGAATCATGGTTTGTAATCCTGCCAATGACAGTAACTCTTTGACCCAGATAATGGCATATCAGCCCTGAGCACAGCCATTTAGAGTCTCCAATTTTGCTCCTGATCCTTGTATCTCAATCTGATTAATACTAGCAGAACAAGAGGTTGGAAAGTTGGGACGTTAGTGAAACATTGTTATATACTCAAAAATAAATAGAAGTGGAAGAAGAGGAGAAATGATATTTTCAGTACAATAACTGAATCTGTTTTCTTATTAATGAAGACATTATGTCATATAATTGCTAAGGGTACTTTTTAAAAGATCATAGCTTTCCCCATCTGCTTATTTGGCTTGAAGGAGGAAAGATTTATATGCAGAAAACAGCCCAATATTAGCAGCAACATTCAGGGACACATAATTAATTTAATTAACTGTTTTAATCTCATTTGATGAAGTGAAAAGTAATTTTTATTCCAAGCTCTTACATAATTCAGTTATATCAAAGCTTTTGAGAAGAAAAATATTATTGTGCTTAATGAATCTGTTTCAGTTCTTCTGTTATTTAATCCATTAGATGTACAGCAAATGTCATCTTCTCTCAATGATAATACATATAAAAATGTGTCAATGACAGATAATGCACTTTTGTCTTAAATTGTTACTGGCTCTTATTTTTATGTTGTATTTGAGTTCTAGAAAACAATTATCTTAAAAGCAAAGAACCTTTTTTGTTGCAGAAATACATAAGCAGAAAAAAGAGAATAATATAATTGCTCCTTTGATCCTTAGACAGCTTGCAAAACTTCGAGATACTGATTTAGTTTAATTTTTTAGTACATTCATTACGTTTATATATGAAAAGCAGAATATTTTCCCCATATTATTTCTGACATTTCACATATACCGAAAATATACCAGATAATGTCCCCAACATTCATCTATTGTTTCTGTCAGCCATAAAACCATCAAGTCATCTCAACACTTAGTTCTGGAATTTCAAATAGCACATTGTGGAAATACGATGTTTGTGTGTGTATGATTTTTCTATTAAGAGGTAGTATTGGATGACACATTAGTGAATGTGGGAAATATGACTTCAGGAAATGCAGCTGACTGGACAGGGACAACAGAAGCCTGTGAGAATTAATCATGGGGGCCCAGTCGGGAGAAAATTATTTCCCCTTTCAGATGCCCTTTTCTTTTGGGATTTGAGTTGAGTCCTGAGTTGATAGTGATTGAGAACAACCTCCTCAGAAAGCAACAATAATAATGCTTAATCCTGTCTCAACATCTGGCTAGCTGTATGACCAACCATAATAATTTTCTCCACCAAAGGCTTGTCTGCAGTATATTTCTTGATGGTTGGTTCCTTTATTGTTCCTAAATGGCAGACATTTTCCACCACTTAATTGTCTGAAAGCTGGTTGCTATACCCATTGTCCACCTGTTGTCATTAGTTTGGTCATCTTTACCTTTAATTTAGTCCCATTCTTTCCACTGTTCTTTCAGATCATTTGCAGTTTCAGCTATCAGAAAAGTATTATGGATGTTCCTTCATTCAGTTTTAAAATAATGCCTATCTTCTTCCCATAGTAAGAATAGAAAAAGAACTTTAACACAATAAATATGCCCTCTCTTTGTTAAGCCAAAAGGCTTTTTAAAAAAAAACCAAAAAAAAAAAAAAAAACCAGAGACCTAGAAAAGATTTTATTCATCTTAGAGCAAGGAATCCATGGTGCAGAAAGGCCTTTTGAAGGCTGCTTCTTGACAGAAGACAAGGCAGGGAAAGAAAAACAGGGAGTCAATGCAACAATGAATGAAGCTCTGAAAACCACACAAGGTGACAAGAAAATGAAGAGAGATGTAGCTGGGACTTTATGTGACAAAAAAAAAAATAGCACAAAGTGAGTCATCCATGGAAAACCTCTTTGTTTTTAGAAAAGTCATACTTTACAGCAGTATTGCAGAAAAATAACATTTTTATTTTGGCTTTTACCAGGCTGGAAATGTTTATTTTATCACTGTTCATTTAAAGTATTTATCTGTCATGGTTTTAGATTTGTTGGCACTAGAAAACAAGAAGAAATGACTGCCACCCTCTGAGAACTAACAGCTTTAATTTTCTGAAGAGAGTTAATTGGGTTAGCAGGGCATTTCACAAATGTGATGAGCCATCTTTTTTCCTCAGTGTGGAGAATTTGGGAACCAGAACTATGGCCATTTCTGTGGTAATAAATGGTACATTACTAGGGAGAGTCCCTAGTTATCCCTTGGTAAAGAAAAACCTAAATTAAATCCCAAAAATAAACATCGCAACTGAACATGTTGAGACTGTTAGAGAATCTAAACTTTATTATCTCATGAATATTTTTTTTAAAAAACGATATGGCACCTGTCTCTGATTCTTAGCACTTTGTGGCACCTTTTACTGAAACTTGTATCTTTTGTATTATGTTATCCTCTTAAATATCACATGATCTTTGAAATATTATCGAGCTGCCTTTCCTTACCTCTCCTTAATTTTGTGGCCATTATTTCAGTAGCTCTTTTTGCTGTATATAAGATCTTGTTGTTTCAATTGATAAAATACTGATATCCTGTTTCTCTTCTCCAACTTAGGATATACATAAGAACATAGGGGACGGGGGAGGAGAATAAACCATATAGATTACATTCATTAGAGGGCTATGAAAGAGAATGGGTACCTTACTTTGTTGATTGCTGATATATGTGTCCAGACTTATTTAGAGTTAAGGATGTTTTATTTTCATAAATTGCAAGCTTTATATTCAAATGTAGCTGAAATTCCATCTCAAAGAATGTTGAAATAATTTTAGTCATCCAGCTCTGGAATCAACTCAACTGTCAGCTGTCTTTCTCAATCCTTTGCCTATATATAGCATTGGGTCCTTCCCCATTACATCATCTCTGCAGATTCCGAGCAACAGCACATGAATGACTATCATATACAGTAGCACAGGAAGGGAAAATTGTTCTCCATTGCTAATGTAGAACATTTGCAGCCGTGAATAAATAAATGTTAAGATTTTAGATATTTTTTCTATTGAATTATATTGTAATTTCTCCCCGGTTTTAGAGTAATTGGAGAGAAAAAAAGTCTTTCTTAAATCCAGGAAATGCAAATATGAAAGGTCTATGTATTTTACAATTGCAGTAAAAATATTTACTGCAATAAAACAGCTTAAACAGTAGTCCTTGGTAATAAAATACTCCCATAATATCTTGGGAATAAAAACATTATTTAATAATAAAACCACTCTTCTTTATCCACATATATACATGCAACATTTGAGTATGAATTATTAGAGTTTCGATTTTCCAATTTGATGAAGTTCAGATATTATTCTATTACAAAATGAAGGCCAAGTAATTACAAATTAACCCTTATATATTTTGTTGGACACTAAGAATATTTTGTCCTCATTCCAACTTTGCATCCATATGTTACATGTATATGAAATCTCTCTCTCTCTCTTTCTCTGTGTGTTTCTGTGTGTGTGCATGTCTATATACACATATATATCTATATGTATCTATAATGTTATATATGATTCACAATAGTTTATCAATATATGGAATATATAAGGAGATATATTGATGCATGAAATCATCTGCTATACATTGTCATACTGGAATTTTATTTTATTATTTTATTTTCCTAAAGCCCTGGATGGGCTATGGTGGGAAAATGCAATTAAGATTGCATGACACATAAGAAAAATTACTAAGCTATTGTTTAATAGATTTGAGACTAAAGTATGATCAAGAAATCCTTGCATTTAATCATGCTTTCGTTATATAATGCTATAGCTAGAATTAGGCAAGACATATATCATGCCATCACTGTATTTCAATATGATAATAATAATGCTACTTTCAGAAACTTCAGCAGTGAGGGGCAAGTGAGAAATAGCTTGCAAGTAAGCATTGATCTTTATGTTTGTGTGTCATGACACCACATACTGTATAGAAAGAGTAAAACTTTCATCACAGCAGTGCACCACTGTTTTTCCTTTTTTGAAGAAAGCATTAGATCATGCAAATATTCAAGGTTAAGAGTTTTCAAGGCCATATAATTTACAACCATGGATTTAGTAAGCATGAATACAGTTTGATTCCTTCAAATTGTTCATAACTTCTAGTGACCATATAGAGAAATACAGCCCATTTCAAGCTATGCTATGTGCCTATTCATAACTCTTCCAAAGACATTCCAATGAAATTCCTCATCCCATCCACCTATTTCATCCATTGTCTTCTTCTTTTACTTCTCTCAGCCTTGCCAAGCATACTTGCTTTTCTATTATCTGCTGGCATTACATGCCCCAAATATGTAAGTTTTTGATTATTAATAATTACTTCCAGGGAATAAGCATTTATTTAATCAAGGACTGATTAGTGGTTGTTGCAGTTCATGGTTCTCTTAACAATCAGCCATGTCCTTAATTTGAAGGCAACCATCTTTCTCTCATTCTTTCTTAATGTACAGATTTCTCAGTTCTAACTATCACTGAGAAAACCATTATTTTAACTATTCTGATTTTTGTTGAGAATTATGTCAGATTAATCTTCTTTTTGTTTCTCCAGCATACTTCCTTTTTATCTATTCTTGAGAACAGGAAAAGAAAACAATCACCTCACTTCTTTTTCATCAATGATGAATTTAATTAGTGTTGTGAGACTTTGCTTACTTCTTATATAATATGGACCCAGAGTTTTCATTGTAGCAGAATGGAGATATTAGTTACTATCTGTTGTTCTCTCACATAATGTTGCAGATATATAAACTTGCAGCTGTTAACTTGGGGAAAGAGAAAACCTGTGAGAAAATGCATTTTTTTCATACATAAGAAATATATGATGGAGAAGGTGAAGTTCATATGAACTAAAGAACTGGCAAAAAAAGTTGTTGATAAATTCAGAAAAGGAGAAGATGGTAAAAATGGTTAGCAAACAAAAATAAGATTAGGCAGTTTCAAACTACTAAAAAGATGCAAGCTTCAGTGAAAAATGGATCAGCACAAAAGGTTTATAAGCAAAAAAGAGAAAGAAAGAGAGAGAGAGAGTGAGTGAGAGAGAGAGAGAGAGAGAGAGAGAGAGAGAGAGAGAGAGAGAGAGAAGCTTTCTATAGTTGCCCATCTTGCAAGCATGACTCTGGGTGGTATACAATAAAACAAACATTTAATAACGAATTAAAACAGCCATGAAAAAAATATATAAATATACATAAGACTGTGGGAGAATGGATCAACATCCTACACATAATATAATCATCTCACAGACTACCTATTTCTATAGTATCCCCAAAACTGCTGGAGTTTTCCAGAAGGTCAATAGGTTGGGGCTAATCTCATTTGGGGGTGGGGGATGATGTTCTAGAGGGCAAATGCCATGGCAGAACTTTTTAGCAGATGGGACCCATAACATGTTACTCCTGCTGGGGAGATGTAACCTGGGAGAGATGGTCCCTCAAATAACCTGGTGTTATGGCATCTAGGGCTTTAAGGTCAAAACCAACACCTTGAATTGAACTTGGAAGCAAACTGGCAACCAATACAGCTCATGTAGCAGAGCTATACTATGTGCTATTCTAGGGACACACATAACTGCCCATACCATTGCATTTTGCACTAGTTGAAACTTCCAAATGCTCTTTAAGGGTAGTTACATGTACAACATATTATAGTAGTGCATTCAGTGTTGACCTGGACTTAAGAGGACAGTATTAATTGTGAATACGTGCAGATGGCCCCACTCACTCTGGCCGCTTGCAGAACCATGAATGCAAGGTCATAAAAGGACAGCAAAGGAAACACCCAATATCCTAACCCACCTGGGAATATATGGTGTATTAGGGAAACACCTAAACCACCCAAAAGGGAAATATGGTGTCTTGGGGAAACACCCAAAAGGGCACATTTTTATCTGCTTCTGCTTTCTTTCTTCTTATCTACAGTGTGCTAGCCTTAAAGGGCAAAGTCTTTATCTTATGTGTGTCAGCTTTGCTGGGTGAATTGCTTATGTAATCAAAGAAGGTATAAAAATAAAGCTTTTCTGATATTTGGGGCTTTTCCTCTCTTTTAGAAAAGCCCATCTTTGTTCAGCTGAATAAAAATGTAAAACTTGTAGCCTTTCCTGGATTTTGAGGCTCTACACTCACTCACTCACTCACTCACTCACTCACTCACTCACTCACTCACTCACTCACTCACTCATGCTCTGGTCATCTTACTTTTGGACTACTGAAATGCACTCTGCATGGGGCTATCTTTGAAGACTATTCAGAAGCTATAACTGGCACAAAATGTAGCAGCATAGGCAAACCAAGTAGGCCTCTAGAATGGACCATATAATACTGAGCATTGAACATTGGTTGCTGGTTTGCTTCCAGGTCCAATTGAAGACTTTGGTTATCACTTTTAAAGCCCAACCAAATGGGATTAGCCCACTCCACTTGCTCTGGCAGAAGGGACATGCCATTGGTCAAGGGACTGTGAATAACAAGGTCCAGGAGAAGAGCCTTTTCTGCCATGTTCCTGCTCTCTAGAACATCATGCTGCTATAGGCGAGATCCACCCCCATCTGGCCGTGTTCAAAACCTGACTCTATTGATTGGCTTGGAGGTAATATACATGATAAAAAGAGCTGTAGTCATGCATAGTGTACCTTGCTGTCAAGAACACAAATTCTTGATGTGCCAAAAAAACTTGCACATCGAATTTTTCAATCCAGCTTGCCAATGGGCTAAGAAAGAGCTTTATTGCTTATCGTAGATCTTAGTAAAATTACAGTACAGCACGATATGATCTTGTGATCCAATATACCAATCTTTGCAGAGCATGCTATAAAACATAAAATAACACCTAATAATGTACGGTCAAGAGTTACAGTAGTTCCTGTATTAGAAATTAAATACTTTATATTAAGAGGAACCCAAATTCCAGATGTGGTAAAAGCCTGTAAATAGAGTTTGTATACACTAAGTTCTAACCAAAGCCTTTGATTAACTCTTGGGGAATTTAGTAATAAACTATACACTTAACAATAGCTAAGAGATAGTGCCAAATGGTAAGGCAGTTAGACGTGAATTAATTTTTACACATTCTATACTTTTCTGAAGTGAGAGCTTACAAGAAGGGTGGGGTGGAATTAATCTACATGTTTTAGCTGAATGGTGCTTGTTTAATCAGCCTTAGCTGATTGAAAGAGAAGCTAACCTTTTCTACCTTTGAAATGTTAGCAAAGTTATCCTTTTTAGCTGATTTACAAAAAAATATATCCTTGTATGCTCTTTGATCAGATGATTCCTAAAGAAATTCTCATTATAATGTTACATTTTCACTTCCTTAATGAGCTTTTCTAGATTTCTACTTTCAGCTAACAAAGTGGTATATCAATTTGTTCATATTTTGATCTTCAATTCTTATTCTAGTTTTCTTCTCTTCTAATCTTACCATTTTTATAATATATTATTTATTTATCATACTTGTATAGCCATCCATTTCACAAGTCGGTTACTGTTGGTTGCAAGTAACAGTTAAAAACCCCCAATAAATGCATATTAACAATCATTATTAAAGCCTATAAAAACTATTTAAAAAGCACAAGCAACAAGAGGATGATATTAATCACACTAAAGGGGCCATAACAAGACAATACACTTAGAAAGTGATTACATTTTCTCTCAGCAAGTTTCATCATTCTATAATATTGTTTATAACAGGGTTTAGAATAGTCTCTCCTTAAATATTAATAATATATTAATATTAATATTAATATTAATAAGATAAAGTTGGAAGGGACCTTGGAGGTCATCTAGTCCAACCCCCTGCTCAGGCAAGAAACCCTATACCATTTCGGACAAATGGCTATCCAGTTTCTACTTAAAACCTTCCAGTGTTGGCACATTCACTGCTTCTGGAGGCAGGTTGTTCCACTGGTTAATTGTTCTAACTGTCAGGAAGTTTCTCCTTAGTTCTAGGTTGCTTCTCTCTTTGGTTAGTTTCTACCCGTTGCTTCTTGTCCTGCCTTCAGGCATTTTGGAAAATAGCTTGACTCCCTCTTCTTTGTGGCAGCCCCTGAGATATTGGAACACTGCTATTATGTCCCCCCTCATCCTTCTCTTCGTTAAGACATACCCAATTCCAGCAACCGTTCCTTATATGTTTTAGCCTCCAGTCCCCTAATCATCTTTGTTGCTCTTCTCTGTACTCTTTGTAGAGTCTCAACATCTTTTTTACATCATGGTGACCAAAACTGGATGCAGTATTCCAAGTGTGGCCTTACCAAGGCATTGTAAAGTGGTATCACTACTTCATGTGATCTTGATTCTATCCCTCTATCTAGCACTGGGTTGGCTTTTTTGGCAGCTGCAGCACACTGCTGGCTCATATTTAAATGATTGTCCACTAAGACTCAGAGATCCCTCTCACAGTTACTACTATTGAGCAAGGTACCCCCTATACTATAACTGTACATTTGGTTTTTCTTACCTAAATGTAGAACCTTACTTTTTTCACCATTGAATTTCATTTTGTTAGATAGCGCCCAGTGTTCAAGTCTGTCCAGATCCTCCTGTATCCTAAGCCTGTCTTCTGGAGTGTTGGCTATTCCTGCCAGCTTGGTGTCATCTGCAAATTTGATGATTTCCCCATCTATCCCCTTGTCCAGATCGTTGGTGAAGATGTTGAAGAGCACTGGGCCCAGAACAGAGCCCTGGGGCACCCCACTACACACTTCCCTCCATGTAGATGCGGTTCCATTGAGGACCACATGCTGAGTATGGCAGGTCAGCCAGCTACGGATCCATCTGGTGGTGATGCTGTCTAACCCGCATTTTTCTATCTTCTCAAGTAGTAGGTTGTGATCTACTTTGTCAAATGCCTTACTGAAGTTCAAGTAAATTATATCCACAGCATTCCTCTGGTCCACTAATTTTGTCACTTGGTCAAAGAATGCAATAAGATTTGTCTGGCATGATCTGTTTTTGACAAACCCGTGTTGGCTTTTAGTAATGACTTTGTTTGCCTGTAGGGGTTCGCTGATTCGTTGTTTGATTATCTTTTCCAGAATCTTCCCCAGTATTGAGGTCAGGCTGAAAGGTCTGTAATTTCCTGGGTCCTTTCCCCCCACTTTTTTGAAGATATATTTGTCACTATTATTTCTCTCTCATGACTACTCTTGTAGAGCACTACCATAGATGTAAACTTGTTATGATTCCTCTGATCTTCCTAAAATATTTCTTTTTTTTCTCTATTCATTGAAATCTTGATTGAGATAGCTTTCTTCGCTTTTTTCTTGTTATTGAATATCTGTATTCAATCATCATACATCCTTATTTGCCCTTGCTTTCGTCTTTTGTTTTTACTTTGCTATCATGATAACTTATTCTGAAAGCTATTTGGATCGCTCCTTTCAAATTTGGAGAATATGCTTTCAGCTTCACTTTTCAAAATGCCTTTTAACTCTCCTCATAATTCCGCAGGTTCTCTTTTGCATAAAGTACATGTACTGAATTTGTTCCTTACACGAGTCTTATATTCTTATATTCTGTTTGTTCTCCAAATATTGATGACACACTCTCTTTAATTTTTTAAATTTAACCCATATATTTGAGGCTAGTATTTCATAGTTTTTCTACAATCTGTAGTGTCATGGCTGACTGCATTTTTCAGTTGTTGTTTCCTATCATTTGATTTGATTTCAATGATGCCCTTCCAATGATGTCCAGCAGTAGCAACTGCATGTATGCTTCTTGAAGTGGGTGTTGGTAGTAAATTAAAAATGTCTTCATAGAATCCCATGGATCTATGCATTATTGCAGTTATCAATCCTCATCTTCCTATAATTCCAAGTTTCTGTTAATCCAATTTTGACATTCCCACCAAACATTAATAATATTGCAGCCTTTTTAGTCCTTGCATTTATTACTTCTTGCAATTTGCAATGAATTCTTAAGTGTCTTCTTCCTTTGATCTATAACAAGGAAACAAACTTTTATAACATGGATATTCCTTGGATAACCACTAATCTTAATAGATAGGATTCTATGTTTCTTTGGATAATAGCTGAGCCCATCCTCAGTGTCATTGCCACTTCTTTCCTTCACTTGTCATGTCTTAAATACTATATAATATCATCAATCACCCAATTTAAAATTGCCCACTGTGGCCCACCTGACTTAATTTATTTCTCAAACATGTAAATTAATATTGCTTTGTTTACTCTGACAATTTTGTTCATGCTTCTCACATTCAGTACTCCAATTATACACATCTTTGTTAGATGAAAAACTTTTCATTTAATATTGATATGAAGAATGAGTAGATTTTTTTCACTGCTTGCTGTGGTCATGTCATCTCTCCAGATCTACTTGTGAAATTTCAATGTTTTTCTTACTGTTCTTTGACAGTACAGAAATGTTATTCCAGTGCCCTTTTCCTGATAAAATCTTGGAGTTCTTTCTCCCAAGTAAGTTGGTTTTCTACATGCCTTCATTCCTACTACAGATTCAGCTTCCTGCAATCCCTATAGTATCATATAGTCATGGTGGTGTCAATCTTAGTGTCATTGGAGCTATTGAGATTACCACATTAAAGCAGTAACTTCCTGAGAGAACTATAAGCTACAATAGATTGTAGTTTTTCATCTTGGAAAATTAAAATAAAATAAACAAAAGCTAGTTATAAGGTCATCTGGGAGATGCTTGTTCATGGCCAGTTATAGGAGAATTCATAAAATAATTTTAATTGAAACTGGTTTCTCCCACGTCTTGTTTGTCATTTAAGCTCTTTACTTTTTTGAGTCATTTGGTACTTCCTATTTGATAGGCAGTTTCATTCACTTTATAATCTTCAAACATTTCATCTGAAATTTTTTAACATAGGTTATATACAAATGTCATTAGGAATGCCTGTGTTTCAGGATACACATAACTCCAAGATAGAAAATACTGAAAGTTTCCTAATGAGAAAATACAGAATAGTGAAGGCTAAATTACATTTTTTTAAAATTTGGAAATAGAACAGGATAGAATTGTAATTACAAATTTTGAATTTGTGCATCTAGTATGTTGGATTGGAAACTGCTGCAAGCAGTCAGTTATTGAGGGAGTTCCTTTATCCATTTTGTAATCCTCTAGAAGAGAGATTCTCATATTTTAAAATGCTGTAATTTTTTAATATGATAAATGAATTTGTACAACCTTCTTATGTATAAAACTTTTAGCTTTAGGATTGGGCAAAAATAAACATGCATACCTCTTACTAAGAGATATGCAGATTTCATCATACTTTCTTGATTTAGGCTTTCTTTTATCTTCAGTGATATCCCCACTGGTAAGCTTTCCTCTTATCACTCAACAAAGCTTTTCCTTTTCAAAGACCAGAAATCTGAAATAATAGCTAAAAATACGGGAACCTTATACAGGTGTCTCAAACCCCACTCTGATATTCTGGAAAAAAAAAAACCACTGGTGACTCCGCTCTACATTATTGGAAGTCCACTGTGAGCAGACTTATAACCACTTATCTAGAACCACTTATGTAGAATTTAGCATATTAGGTTTGCATAGGAATAGTTATTATTTCCTGTGTGATTATTGCTTTGCAGAATTTCTGTCCTGTTGAGCTCCCCCCCTTTTATTAAGATAATAATAATAATAAAAAGTAGCTTAGTCTCATATTCTCTCTCACACCTCTCTCTCACACCTCTCTCTCTCACACCTCTCTCTCTCACACCTCTCTCTCTCTCTCTCTCTCTCTCTCTCTCTCTCTCTCTCTCTCTCACACCTCTCTCACACCTCTCTCACACCTCTCTCTCTCACACCTCTCTCACACCTCTCTCACACCTCTCTCACACCTCTCTCTCTCTCTCACACCTCTCTCTCTCTCTCTCACACACCTCTCTCTCTCTCTCTCTCACACCTCTCTCTCTCTCACACACACCTCTCTCTCTCTCTCTCACACCTCTCTCTCTCTCTCTCTCTCTCTCACACACACCTCTCTCTCTCTCTCTCTCTCTCACACACACACCTCTCTCTCACACCTCTCTCTCTCTCTCTCTCTCTCTCTCTCTCTCTCTCTCTCTCTCTCTCTCTCTCTCCAGATCTTAAGGATTGATAATTGGCAGTTTGAAAACTTCAAGGCAGCACATAAATTGCTTGTGTATTTCAGAGCTACTTTTGCAATGCCAGATGGTGAACAAATATAAATTATGTCTACTCTCAGATTGAATATTATTGTCCATTTATTAATTTCTCCATATCTACTACCAGCTTTGCATGGGAAGCAGTATTATCCTTTGCAGGTCTCTTAAAAAATAAACCATTACTTTTACTGGAAATTATTTGAAGATAGGTATGCGTAGTAAGAATGGGAGAATATTATTCAATGAAGGATTATTGATCCATGGAAAAAGCCAGTCAAAGAATTAAAATGGACACAACTTGCAGTTCTGCAAATTTATGCTTTCCCCTCTGTGTCACTTAATCTTTTTGGTATTAGGCACATGCATAACACATGCAGCAAATGAATTATTTTCCAGATCGGGATTATTTAGATCTGAAATATTTTGGGAGCCCAATGATGCAGAGGGGTGCAAGAAATTAGAGCACATGTGATTGTTGAGTCAAAATTTTCACAACACAGTTAGAGACAATGGTGCAGTTTTGTCTATATGAGAAAGTTTCTAATTGTTAGACATCAGTTATTTAATGAAACAGAATGAACTATTATATTTGTGCTTGGGTTATACTTTATGGATTCCTATAAAGCCTAGCAAAATTAATTTGACAGACTGTTGTCTAGATTTAATCAAGAGTACTGCAATATTCTTGATTTCAAACACACTTATAATTCTAGAGAGTAAGAGTTAGAGAATGTTCCCCAGGAAATCACTGAGCACAAATCACTTTAAATAAATACAAGTTTAAGTTTCCTTTACTGTCAAACCCTTTGAGGCAAGCAAATGCAGGAAACAAAAACCACTTGGATTTCTGGAAATACCTTTATTGCTTGTAGGGTATTGTAGCAGAATCTTGAAAGCCTGACAAAATAACTCTCCATCTCAGCTTATATCTAGTGTAATTGAAGTGGTATGATTCTTTTTCACATTTCTTTCCTCTCTTGGATACAGGAATGTTTTATTTAATGGTCAGACACTTTCTTTGTGTTCTCAGAGAAT
Source organism: Protobothrops mucrosquamatus (assembly GCF_001527695.2). Lineage (NCBI taxonomy): Eukaryota > Metazoa > Chordata > Lepidosauria > Squamata > Viperidae > Protobothrops > Protobothrops mucrosquamatus. The sequence goes on from NW_015387088.1 coordinate 210,860, forward strand.
GGCAGCTATTTTATCACAGGTACATAATGCCAATAACTCTCACAGAACAAATGAATCCAGGATGGACAATCTATCTCTCCATGATCTCATAATATTCCTAAAAGCTTTGGATGTGACCCTGGAATCTCTCAAAAAGCTGCTAACATGTAAGTGGGGATCATAGAGACTACTATTTCTTCTACCACAGTTGTACAGAAAAAAAAGTTTCTTCCAAAAACTAAACTTCTCTTCAAAGCACCACAAAGAAGCCATGTGTATGTGTGTTATGTGTATGTATGAATGAATGTGTTCTGTCCTCATTACATGTTACTCTGTGTGCAGCTTGACATGCAGCTAAACCCACCTATCCTCCAATAAAACAGACCATGTGTGTAGATCTGGATGCTTTATTAAAGGAACAAGGTGATGAAACTGGGAAAAATAGAAATATGTACAATAAGAACCCAAATACAAAATAAGCAGTATTGAATTGCTGGTGAACATAACAATTAACAAAGATAAATCTAAATCTCACCAGCGATGCTGTGTGTTTTGGGATGTGGGTTTTGTCTTCAGATGACCATATGCCACAGATTAGGCTGGATTCTTCCTGGTGCTTCTGTTTCCTTCCAAATGCTAAAGAAAATGGAGTCTGGCTTCCCAGGATGCACTTGTTCTGGGAGTGAGGGTTCATGGGTAGATGACTCTAAAAAGGGGCTGGGTCAGCTTCCAAACAATACAGATTGATATTTGCCCCTCCCCCCAGCCACTAGATGTGGCTAGAGAGCAACAACAATATATATATTGTTGTGTGTATGTGTATATATATATATATATATATATATATATATATATATACACATACACACACACAAATTATATGCTGGGGCATGACAAAATGTATACCTGGTTTCTCCCTCTGCCCGCGCCCTGCAGCATCAACTGTGCGCGATGGGGCATGAGGGCAGAGTCTTGTCCATGCTGCCTGACTGCCATGTCCTTGGCTGTGCTGCTCCACGTGGGCCATGCTCAGGGGTGACTCTCCTCCAGGGGGGCTGCTGGTGAGGAGGGGGTCACAAGGAGAGGCAAGGTTGGGGCAACAGCACGTGTGCCCACAGAGAGGGCTCTGAGTGCCACCTCTGGCATGCATGACATAGGTTCACCACCACTGATAAAGAGCAAGGTAGCCACCTGAGAACCGAGTCACTGGTTGTATTTTCATTGTATTTACATAGCACCAAAGCTTGCCGGGAGGAGTAGCTCACTGTGAATTGAAGAGAACTGAGACTTCCTCCAGTGGAACAAGCTAATGGCTTTTGCACCTAACAGTGCACAAATCGTACACTAGAAATCTAAAACAGGAAGGCTATAAGGGAACATCTATTTGCACTGAATCTGTGAAATTACTCATTGTGAGGGCATCTGAACAAAAGTATAGTCTTAAAAACATCAGTAATTTGTAAACAACATTGGTAAATGCTTGTGTGATTGCAATTTTATTTTAGAATATCTGCTTTATTTCAGTGCAACACTTGTTTTGCAGCTGTTTTTCATGGTACTCTTTTTAAGTTTTGTTAGTGTCCTATTTGTAAGCAAATTGATGTTTACATGGGCAGATTACTTGGGGCCAACACAGCCAGTGTGTTCTATTGAGCTGCCTTGCTATCAGCCTTCTCTACCACAAAGACCTTGCAGAAAAGGACAGTATGGACAACTATTGGATCTGGCAGAGTGAGAACTGTGAACTATAAACATGAAGATTTTGGTGTGTCCCTGCATAACAGATATAGTGCCCTTGCTAAACTTAATAGAGATATTAAGGTGGCAGATTCAGCTGTTTGTGGTGATGATGATCACTCAATTGAACAGGGGATTGTGGTCCATTAGGAAGAAGTTGTCCTGGATATGATGTGTGAATCAGGTGTTGCAAATCAACCATGTGAGGTGAACAAGATATCTAAAAAGAGAAGTCATCTTCTGGTTGGTGAGTCAATTGTAAGAGGTATCAGTTTAGGAAATGAGGTTTTGAAAGAGGTGAGGTATCTGTCTGGTGCTACTGCCAGCAGAGAAAAGAGGAGCATTGCTAGTAAGGATTGTGAGGTTGATGTTGTTGTGCATCTTGGCACTAATGATCTGTCCAAAAAAGGTGTACTTTCTGTGCTGAAGGTTTACCAGTGCCTGGGACAAGAACTTAGCAGGATAGGCTGTGGTTTTATTTTTCCAGAGGTTTACCTGTATATGAGGAGCAAAAAGGAAAAAGCCAACATATAGTGGAGTTCAATGTGTGACTAAAAGAGTGGTGTAAAGTGGGACATTTTGGTTATGTTAGTCATGATATTTGCAGTTGGTCTGATGAAAAGTTGTATAAGAGATGGTTTGCATCCATCAGAGAAAGGGACTGAACTACTTAGTATTAAATTCAGGGGTTTTCTGGAGAAACATTTGAACTGAATAATGGGGACAGAGAGTTAATTTGTACAGAATACTTCTGTCTCCAGTACTCTAAAACTAATAAGGTTGTCAATGTTTCTAACAGAAATATTTGTGTGATTAAGAATATTAAGGTTGCTAAGAAAAATCAAGCTTTTGATAGCATATGCCATCATATGTACGAATAAAAAAGGTGGTAAGGAAGAAGGGGAACTTGGACACAAAACAAGTTATGTAGAAAACAAACACAGGGTCAGTAAAAAAAGGACTATACACTAATGCACAAAGTATGAGGAATAAACAGGATGAATTAGAAATTCATAAGCCAGATACAATATTGTTGCCATTACAGAAACTTGATGGGATGAAGCTCATGAATGGAATATAAAGCAAGAGCAGCAGTCCCCAACTTTTTTGGCACCAGGACCAGTTTTGTGGAAGACAATTTTTCCATGGATCAGGGTGATGGTGGTTTCAGTTTCACTCGCTCGCCCACTACTCACCTTCAGCTGTGTGGCCCAATTCCTAACAGGCCATGGACCAGCAAGCAAAGTCATAACCAGAAGCCAACATGGGTTTGTCAAAAACAGTTCATGCCAGACAAATCTTATTGTATTCTTTGACCATGTGACAAAATTAGTGGACCAGAGAAATGCTGTGGATAAAATTTACTTGGATTTCAGTAAAACATTTGATAAAGTAGACAAAATCTACTACTTGATAAGATAGAAGATAGAAAAATGTGGGTTAGGCAGCATCACCACCAGATGAATTTGTAGCTGGCTGACCAAACACACTCAATATGTAGTCCATAATGGAACGTCATCTACATAGAGGGAAGTATGCAGTGTACCTCAAGGCTCTCTCTTAGGCCCTGTACTCTTCAATAACTTCAGCAATTATTTACCTGAGGGGATAGAAGGGAAACTCATCAAATTTGCAGATGACATCAAGCTGGCAGAAATAGCCAATATTCCAGAAGGTAGGCTCAAAATACAAAAGGATCTCAACAGACTTGAACATTGGATCCGATCTAACAAAATGAAATTTAAGTAGAAAAGTAAGATTCTGGATTTAGGCAAGAAAAACCAATTGCACAGGTATAAAATAGGTGGTATCTGACTCAATAGTAGTAACCGTGAGAAGGATCTTGGAGTCCTAGTGAACAATTACTTAAATATGATCCAGAAGTGTGCTGCAGCTGCCAAAAAAGCTAACACGGTCCTAGGCTGTATTAACAGAGGGATAGAATCAAGATCACATGAAGTGTTAGTACCACTTTATAATATCTTAGTAAGACCACACTTGGAATATTGCATACAGTTTTGGTCACCACAATATAAAAAAAAAAGATGTTAAGACTCAGGAAAGAGTGCAGAGAAGAGCAACGAAGATGATTAGGGGACTGGAGGCTAAAACATAAAGAACGGTTGCAGGAATTGGGTATGTCTAGTTTAATGAAGAGAAGGACTAGGGGTGACATGATAGCAGTGTTCCAATATCTATGAAGCTGCTACCAAGAAAAGGGAGTCAACTTATTCTCTAAAGCAGCTGAAAGCAGAACAAGAAGCAATGAATGGAAACTAATCAAGGAGAGAACCAACCTAGAACTAAGGATATTTTTTTGACACAAGAGCAATTAATCAGTGGAATGGCTCCATCCAAAAGTTGTGGGCGCTCCAACACTGGAGGTTTTAAAGAATAGATGGAACAAACATTTGTGTGAAATGGTATAAAATGGTATAAGAAAAAAGGAAAGTCAAAATAACTCCTTAGGCTTTTAAAAACTAATCACTGTCTTTCTATCATAGAATTATTGATTATATCTCATTAAAATTGTCTTCATGTTTCCAGTTTTATATCCAAAAGTCAAATCAACAAAAGAAGTCTGCATTATCATCAACTTAACTAAACAGCAAATGTTAAATTCCATCTGAGCTTTTATGAAAATATAAATTTCCTAAACCCATATTTAAGTAGGCATGCAGTTAGATTTTTATGGATGATGTTTGAAAACGTAACACATAAAACACATGACTTTTCAATGGTAGAATAAATTAGACATTAGGAAGATTTAGGATAGTCAGCATCGGTTGGGTAATTTTATGTTTGTAGAATTGTTTCGGAAATGTCAGTGGATAAAATGGGAGTGTTGTGTTATATGTCCAAAATGTGTTTTTTTAAATTTGTGCAAGGATGTGAAAAATTAGGTTACAAGATCTGCTATACTTATAGTATCATGCTCTATATAGTGCATCAATTATGTTGACATGTAGTACATGTAAAATAATATAAATAATCCCATAGCAATACCTTTTTAAAGTTGTTTAAAATTCTGTAGAAATATATTACACTTCAAAATAATGCAGATGTCTAAATATAGGCAACTATATTACACTGTAAATGAATTTTTTAAATAAGCAGCAGTCTCCAGTGGCAAGTTAATGGACACTAACCTAAGAGTAATCCCCACAGGGTTTACTCGTAGGTAAATATACATTAGATTGAGTTCTCAGTTTATTCTTAAAAATCTACAACAGAAGTGAAAGAACAGGGATAAAATCACAACTTGCCATAAAAAGTCCTTCACCTTCAGAATAGTTTGTTTCATATTTCACTAGACATTGTCATTAAATAAGATGTGAATTTTATCTGGAGCAAAACCTGGTAGCAATCATAAGATGTTCAGGAAGAAGACAAAATGATTGTGTTCAGATTTGAATTGCAGCTATTGTATCTGGGCTGTAAAAATCTAGATGACTATGAGATAGTTTCTATATTTTGTTGCTGCCATATAGTAGTCCTTCATATTTTTGCAACCCAAATATGAAAGCCTTCATTTAATATCTGTTACATAGAAAAAGATATTTTATGTGACTAGTGCTGTAAAACAGGCCTACTTTATTTGTAATCCAACAAAGCAAAAATAACTCTAGCTATCATTGATGGCCTGACATGTCTTCTGCTTTCATCCTCCTACTAGGGGTGACTTCAATATAGCAAGAAATAATAAGTGCTTTCCTTCCATTTTTATTATCCTCACTTTTACATGTAAACCATATTATGCATTCAGTTCAGTGTGTGATTATGACCTGTAGTATTACTTTTCCCCAAAGAGTACTGTATCATATTCATAATTTCTTTGTCACATTGTCACACATTTTATAAAACATATTGTAAATTCTCCATTCAAGAATAGTGTTAGTAGCCAGGGCAGCAGTCATCAAATACTTATGTCTTGTTTTCATTTGTGTTGCATGTTTTGTCCAAGAAATTTAAAATAGTGTGAATGGTTCTTATGTTATTCTCACAACAGTGTTCTGAAGAACATTTATACTGAGAGAGAATGACTGGCACAAGGATACTCAATGGCAGATGGTCAGACTCACACATTATACTAGATGCATAGATTGCACTTTGTGCAGTTATAGCCTAATAAGTAACTGAATTAGAAAGAGTACTGACCAGATACAGGGCTTTTCTCGAAGAAGGAAACCCAGAACTTCAACCAGAAGGAGAATTTGGAAAACAGGAAGAGACAGCATTAGAAGGAGCGGTCAAACAAAGAGAAGTGGAAGAAAAAGAAACCATTAACCAAGAAGAAGGGGCCAACGGGAAAGAACAGAGACAAACTAGAACAACTAGGAGAATAAATCCTAAATATAATTGAAGAAGATGGAAAAGGACAATGGGATACTCTCAATAAATATAAATGGACTGAATTCTTCCGTAAAGAGGAAAAAAACTCTTTATACGATTACAAAAAATAAAAATGGATATAGTTTGTCTACAAGAAACACATATTAAAAGACAACATTATAAATTTCTGGAGTGCCTGAAAATTGGGAAACTTTATTTCTCATTAGCACAACAAAAGAAAAGAGGAATAGCTTTATATATCAAAGAAACAATGAACCCCAAACAAATCCACAGATGAAGAAGGAAGAATACTAATGGTAGAAATAATGATAAATCAAAAACAGACATTGATGGTAGCAATTTACGCACCAAATAACAAACAAGAAGAATTTTATCAAAGATTACACAAGAAAATAGTGGAAATGGAGTTCCAAAATATCTGTTTAGTAGGAGATTTTAATGCAATTGTAGATGGAAAGTTAAATTATAGGAGTAGTAAAATAGGGAAAAAAGGAAAGAACATTTTGCCTAAGGCTTTTTACAAAATGGCAGAAAAAAATTGTATACAGGATCCCAATATACATTTTATTTCAACAGCCACACATCATGGTCTAGAATTGACATGATATGGATATCTTCTGAATTAAGAAGGGATATACAAGAAATCGAGATAGAAACTAACATATGTGCGGACCATAATCAAATAAAGATAACGTGGAGAGGAGCGAAGAAAACAAGATGGACTTTGAACCAATTCTTACTGAAAGAGAAAGAATTTATACAAAAAGTTGTAAAGGAAATGGAATTTTTCTTCAAAGAAAATAAGAAAGAACATATATCACTTTAAAATGTTTGGGATACAGCTAAAGCATATTTTAGAGGAGTATCCATAACTTATATGGCAAAAAAGATGAAAGACAAAAAACAACAACAAAGCTTAAAGAAGAACTTACAAAACTAGAATTAGAACTACAAAGAGACCCACAAAAGAAAACCCTTAAAAAACAAATGGAGATAATAAAACACAAATTAAATTTAAGAGAAGCTGAAGAAATGGCTCAACAAATCAAAAGAGCAAAACACAATTTCAAAAATATGCTAAATGGGAAAATAACAGTGATGGAGTTGACAGAAGCTATAAAAAGACAAAAAAAATGATAAGACACCAGGCTCAGATGGGGTACCGGCAGAATTCTATAAATGTTTACAAGTGTGTAACGAGGTATTACTAAAAGCCAAATTATCAAATACATGGATATATGCCAATATTACACTAATACCCAAAGAAGACTCAGACTTGACCCTGATAAAGAATTACAGAGCAATATCTCTACTAAATGTGGATTATAAAATCTTTGTTTCAATAATAGCAGAAAGACTAAAGAGATTCTTGATTGAATGTATACATTCAGACCAAAATAGATTTTTTACCAAAGAGACAAATAAAGAATAATTTAAGAATGATTTTAGTCACATTGGAATATTACAAAATGCACCCAGGAAAACAAATGGCTTTGATTTTTTTTAGATGTACAGAAAGCCTTTGATAATGTCAATTGGCAATTTATGGTTCAACAACTAAACTATATGGACTTTGGAGAAAATTTTATGAATATAATTCAAACAATTTATCATAGACAAATGGCCAAAATAATTGTGAATGGAGATTTTACGGAGAGTTTCAATATTAAAAAAGGCACAAGACAAGGATGTCCATTATCCCCACTATTATTTATCTTAACTCTGAAAATGTTGAACAGGAATGTTAGACAGGATCCAGAAATCAAAGGAATGGAGATAAAAGATGAAAAGTACAAACTACAATCATTTGCAGATGACTTATATTGGAGGATCCATTAGAGACAAGTCCTAAATTATTAGCAAAGATTGAAGAATTTGGAGAAGTAGCAGGACTGAAAATCAATAGAAAAAAGACTAAAGTTATAGTTAAAAACTTCACAGATAAACAAAAAAAACCAATTATCAGAAAAAACAGACCTTCAAGTGTTAAGAAAGTTAAATACCTGGGGATATATCTAACAGCAAGGTATACAACAATAAAAGAAGATAATTATGTAAAATTATTAAAACAAAACTAGACTTGGAAAAATGGAAAAATCTACAACAATATAACTTGGGAAGAATAGCGACTGTGAAAATGAACATCTTACCAAAACTACTCTTTTTATTTCAAACAATACTGATAAAAATTGACAATTTTTAATGAATTAAATACATCAATATTGAAATTTATCTGGCAAGGGAAAAAAGCTAGAATTAGACTGAAAATGTTACAAGAAGCAAAAGAAAATGGAGGCTTTGGGCTACCAGACTGGGTCTTGTACTATCAAGCAGCCGCATTGCCATGGTTAAAAGAATGGATAATTCTTAGAAATAAAAGACTATTATACCTAGAAGGGCATGACCTCCAACTTGGATGGCATGCTTTTCTATGGTATGGAAAGAACAAAATTCACAAATACTTTCAAAACCACTACATAAGAAATGCACTGCTCTTGACATAGGAAAAGGTAAAATCAAGAACTTACATGAAAGTATCAGGATGGATTTCGACAATGGAGGTGTTCGTACACCCATACTTAATTAATTGTGAGAAACTTGTGACTTATAAAGATATTTTGAATACTGATGAGAAACTACAAACTAAACAAGAATTGGAAGAACAGGACATTGAACTAGCATGGTGGCCATACCTGCAAATGCAAATGAAATATGAGAAAAATGCAAAAATATATTGTTTTTACAAAGACCAGACAGCATTAGACCAGATACTATTGTCATCAGATGGCAAATTGATTAAGAAACTGTACAGCTTTCTGTTAAATTTAAAGATGGAAGATGGACAAGTTAAAGAAACTATGATAACTTGGGCAAAAAACTTTGGGCACAATGTAGAGTTAGAAAAATGGCAAAACGTATGGGAAAGAAACTACAAAATACAAGGGCAGCTACTTATAAATAAAATTTATATAAATTGCTCTATAGATGGCATTTATCACCTGCAAGACTAGCAAAAATGTTTAAAAATATGTCTAGCAATTGTTGGAAATGCAGACGAAATCCAGGCATGTATTATCATCTTTGGTGGATATACCTTAAAGCAAAGAACTATTGGTCAAAAATACATAGGTGACTAGAAAAGATGATAGGAGCACATGCAGACTATAAACTGGAATAATTTCCTTTAGGTATAATCTCAGAAAATTCTGTTAAAATGTGTATACTTAACATTACATATATTAACAGCAGCGAGAATTACATTTGCTCAATACTGGAAAAATGAAGAAATACCATCTGTAGAAGACATAATTAAGAAAATTTTGGACTATACATTGAAAATGAAGGGGAAGCAAGATTCAGAATACTTTCAAACATGGGAATTTTTTTATAAATGGTTAGAAAAATGGAATGGAAGGAATGGAAATTGTATTACTATTAATGTCAAACATATAAACTCAGACAACGTGTTGCTTACTAAATACTAAGATTGTTACTGTAAAAATCAATAAAATATACATTAAAAAAAAGAAACAGTACTGACCAACACTGTACCACCAAAAGAGGGGATATGGTCCTTGTTGTGGAGAAACTGAAAGTAGTTGAGCAGTTAGTGCTATGTACACTGCCTGATGCTGCTGAATGAAATGTGGGATATAAATCTAAGAAAGACAGAAAAAGGGGGAAAATTAATATGGGTAGCTATTGGCTGTGTATTTAATCTTGCATTGCTTTGGATCTCATGAATCCTAAATCCTAATGCAATGCAGTGCTTTAGAGTAAACCATTCTTTAACCAAACCTGGGAGACATGTTGTCCATGGTGCCCTTCAGCACACTGGGATTAGAATTCATTTACAAATATCTCTGAATCGAGCTGATTGGTGCCAAGGTTCACCAAGATTAAATCTTGCAATCTATTTTAGTGCCAGAGCTCAGTTCTGGAATAGAGAAAATAATATCAGAGAAGAGATCATTTCCCTGTAGATGTTGCCTGCTTTTACATTTTGCTCTCAGCTGAATAACTGCAACCAATTCACATACATTTGCAAATAGGAGCCTTAGGCTACAAGAAGCCTTGAACTTCAACAACTCTCTTTTTGAAAATCAAGCATCAGCTCACACATACATATTTAAGATGTTTTGTTCTATTTCCAAATCATGAGTACTTTCTGAAAGAAGAGTTTTCTGTATATTGAAATAATTGTCAGCACATGTACAATAGCTCTAGGAGATGGGTTCTTTGTGTTGTTTTATGATGAACAACACATTATTGAGAAGCTAACCAAAGTAATAAATTACACTTTACTGGTGTATGATTTTCTCCTCCAACTAAAATGCATTATTTATGTTCATTTATAGATGATTTAAAGTGCAAACAATTGTTTACATCTTGTTTAACTACTTCTGCATCAGAAAGTTGTGCTTTATAAAAAAATAGCTTATCACAAAACAGATCTAAAAATATATCTTGCTCTACACTTACTCTTATGGAATGATACTTAGACCAACCAGTCAATGGAGGATACTAATACTGTATGTCAAAGCAGATGTCATGTTTATTAAGAAATTCACAAAATGTCTTAATTTTGAAATCTTCTTTGCTGAAGGACTTACACATTGTTAAATCATGACATCCATATATTAATAATATATTTGTAAATCTTGCTTCTTCTGGAATAACTTCAGTTTTAAGCCTTTAGGCTATCCACAGTAGCAATTTATAGTATCATCCAGCCGCCACTGTGGTGGTATATTACTGATGCAGACAAACCTTGTATAATCACAGTGATGGCTGGCTGATGCTATAAATCTCAAGTGTGAGTAGGTTCAACTTAGAGAATGTTTACAAAAGTCTATTCCAAGAGACCCAGTGGGCTTCAGCTGTCTTTCTGTTTAAACAAATCAGGATATTACTCATTTTTGCCATGACTTAATGTTAATTGGCAATGGCCCATTACCTCATTACACTATACACATCTAACAGTATGAGATTGGCTGAGTTGTAGGAGCTGACAGCAAGCATATAAAATATTTGTAAGAAACTACCAGCCTAGTGCAGATAAAACACTAAATAAGAAACAGCTTGGTTATACGATCTGGTCAGCAAACAATGAAAATTTCATTAAACGTAAAGGGGTAGGATTGCAAAATGTCTAGAAAACTGCTTTTGCTTACAGTTTAGTTTCACATTGTTGATTGCACTACATTTCATTTGGAGATTGAAGCTGTGCAGTTTAGTTTCCTATGTCCCTCATTCATTCAATAAGGATCCAACTAGCTCCACATTCCTTACGATTTACACTTTCATTGCAGTATATTCTGGTTCTTTAATAGGAAGAAAGCAGAGAACCTCCTATGAAAGAACACATACTTAAAAAAAGAAAGAGGAAAATTTATGCTTAATAGTGTCTAAATACATTTCATGTTTCTGGCATTTTTATTCTGACTGATATAATGTACTTCTCAGGTACTTTTTGCCTCACCTTTGGCTAGATCAGTTGCTTATCTACTGATCTCTTGCTTGTTAAGGCCCATAGTTCCATGCTAGTCTGGCTCCTGTGACTGTTTCTGCCGTATATCTGGCTATACACTAAGCAGATGATAATGGTATGTGGGAATGAACTTGGGAGACAGACTAGATAAGCATGATAGAAAAGGTATCATGGCTCATGTAAGCAAAAGGGTGTGGAAAGCATCTCAGAAGAGACCTTTCCTAGTTTTTCAGACCACACATAGTGCTGTCCTTTGTGAGGCCTCTTTGGGATTTTTATTTTTGGCAAAAGTATATATTTTGCTCTCATCTTAAAAAAAAACAAATTGTTAAAAAGATCTTTGGTCCATATAGAAAAGATGTTACATATATAACTAGATGACCATGTTGTCCAATAGTAAACAAGACTACTCAGCTTAAATTTGACTAAACTCATGTAATTATTTAAGTGCTTATTTTTTTTATATAGCCTCCCCCAATAAGGCAGCCTTGACTCAATGACTAATCTATAAGAGTGGTAATAATTTATTGGTTGTGTATATATGTTACATACCACAAAATTAAATATTCAATTCTTTGGCACTTCAAATTAAATAAAGCTCAGGTAATTGTTTACTGGTAAGAACATTCCCTCTATATAACTATATATTTTTCCATATATCCTAGAAATGAAGGTTGGATTGATAAAAGAAAAATGCCGGAGAGATTAGTTATTAAGTTCAATTGAGTCAGCTCCATTTTCAACTGACTGTATAGACAATTGCTTACATCTCAGCCTGTACATACGTAGCATTAGTCTATAGTGCTTTGAGGGTGTTCCTGTAATCTGTTTGATCTCCTCAATCCAGTTTTTCTGATATCTCCCCTCTTTCTGTTTCTTTCATCCTTACTAAGAATATTTTTTTTCCTAGCCCATCCACTTACAGTATATCACATGCTCAAAGTATATGAACTCCTGCTTGCTTATCATGATCATCTCAATGGAAGAGTCAGCATTCATTTGACTTGGGCAGATTGATTAGATCTTGTAGTCCATAGCCCTCCTAGGTACTATTTCCAAATCCATAATTCTCCCCCTCTTTCTCAGTAGCCAGTTGTCACAGCTATTCATCACTACTTGAAAGAGTAGGTCTGTTTGCTTTGAACCTTGTTGCCCTTGAAATGTCCTTATAATTCAAGATCTTGCCAAAGTTGGATGTGGAAATGTTCTAGCACAAATTAATTACCATTTAGGAGAGTACCTGTCTGATTATTCAACAGCAGGTAGCCTTATATTGTCAAGAGTGCTTACACAGCAGTGGGGATAAAATGAGTTAACAAGAAATATAACCAAATAAAAAATAGGGAAATCAACTAAGCAAATAGATAATAATATGAAAATGTATTGAAAAGCAATATAATACAGAATAATATAAAATGCTTTACTGCTGCATATAAAGAAGGGATATTGATCTGAATCATATAGTTCAAGTTCTTACACAATCAATTTGCTTGTTTTCCTTAACATTTCTTGGGATACAATACAGATCAGAAAATAGTGATGTTAGTAATGACTTATTAGTGGTAGTAATTTGAAAATGTCCTAGGTTTTCAGATGCAGTTCTTATCTCAAAACCTGCATATTATTTTTATATACTCATAGACACAAAATATGTGCATGTGTTAGAGAAAACTGCATAAAACATCCCTATATGCAGACATTGCTTGTTTAAATAGCAACAATTAATTTATACTGAGGAATGCAAATAGACCAGATAGTGAGTTATCTATATACCCCTCTTCCTAGATAATATACTTATACTGGCTGGAATATTTCCAGGAGATATTTAATGATTTAGCTAAGGAATAGCTTGGTTACATAGAAGCAAATGATGCTTTAAGAAGTGGCCACTCATGAAACTAATAAAAGGCTATTAAAATTTTAAACTAATTAACTACATGCCATTATCAACTTATTATTTTTAAAGAAATAAACACACTATTTTATTAGCTGAACAAAAATTACAGAACATTAAACATAATTAAATTCTTGGACACTTACTGCATATAAGCTTACTGATTTCTTCATAATGAGTATCTTGATTGCCTTTATAGAATAAAGAGAATTAGTATCAGATTGAGTGGCTGATCCTTTGTACTGAGGGCTACGATTGGACATGGTTTACTCCCTATTGGATGGGTGAACCCTTTACAATCTTTGACTGAATATCAGGTTTTAAGCCAGAAGGAACTGAAAGTAGCTACCTAGTGGTGCTCTGGATGCAGTTTTGAAGAAATAGATTAGATTTGAAACAGAAGGATTAGGTATACAGTATAGCACAGCTCATGGACAGAATTATGCTTTTAGCAGCAATTAAAATTTTGTTTAATCTGAAGAAACGTCAGTTAAAAATACCAGGAAACAGTTGAAAACTTTGACATGAGATTTGGCTACTGGCACTCAAAACTGACAATATTAAACCAGATGGGTAACTAGTTTAACTTGACTGAAAGCAACATGTCTGTCTTCCTCAATTTCAGCTCCTCTACTAGAGGCCTGGGAGTTTGAGGATTATGCATAGTATCTTAACTGTTCCTAACACTGCACTCTTTTGTATAGATAGCTCTATTGTCATTCCTAGGGTCTGTTGGAGTGACACTTAGAAATCACAGCTCTGAGTGCTCCTACCATTACTAGAACCACATTGGCCTTTACTTTCCACATTGTTTTTAGTTCCTCCTTTAGACCCTGGTACTTTTCCAGTTTCTCATACTCCCATTTCTTGGCACAGCAATATCTATCACTACCACTATCTTCTGCTTCTTGTCTACTACCACAATGTCTGGTTGACAGCTGTCATTTACCTGTCTGTAAATGCCATCTACCTGGTTGTGCTGTTCACTGTGTGCTATTCCTGCCTGCATCTTATAACCTGCCACTATGTGTTGGACTCTATCTGAGGCCTCTCGCATAGTTTACCCCTTGAGTCCTGTCTAGTGGAATAGAATCCTGCTTCTGTGGAACTGGTGTTTGATGCCTGCTTTTGTGCTACTATTACTGCCTCAGTGCTCTGTTTGTTCAATTCTTTCCTTTCCATAGTATCCTTTGACTATAACTGAATGTTGTATCTTATGATTTATGATGATTGTATTTTATGATTATGATCATGATTTATCACTTGTTGTTGTATGTACACTGAGAGCCTATGCACCAGAGATGAATTACTATACTGGCAGGATATTTGATGATTCTCAGGGCATACATGTTGATGGCATGGATCTTGTTCTTCCCATTGAGCTGGCTCTTCAGGACATGTCTTATCCTTTGGTGGTACTTGGATATTACTGTCTTCCTTGCCTCCTCCTCATGATTGCCATGTGACTGTGGGATACCAACGTACTTGTAGCCGGTCTGTATGTCTGCTATATGGCAGAGAGGAACTATCTCATCACTCTTAACTGTGTTTCGTCTCTTGACTATTATTGACCACACTTGTCTAGTCCAAATGACATCCCAATGTCCTCACTGGCACTCAGAACTGACAATATTAGATCAGATTGGCAAATAGTTTAACTTGATTGAGAGCAGATTTATTTATTTGTATTAGCAAGAGCAAGAGCACTTAGACTTATATACTGCTTCACAGTACTTTACAGCCCTCTCTAAGCATTTACAGAGTCAGCATATTGCCCTCAACAATTTGGGTCCTTATTTTACCAACCTCAGAAGGATGGAAGGCTGAGTCAACCTTGAGCCGGTGAGAATCAACCTGCTGAACTCCTGGCAGTCGGCAGTCAGCAGAAGTAGCCTTCAATACTGCATTTTAATCACTGCACCACCACAGTTTTGATAGTAAGTTTGACTTCCAGTGTTGGGAGTTGTACATCATAGTACAGTGCTTACCACCGATTTGACATTCTAATTTTTCTTCTCACTGTTAACTGTGTCAAAACCTTTACTTGCCATGGGCCATTTGGATTGTGTAATCCTTCATTAGCCCTGAAACTATAATCCATCTGAAACTATAAGCTGTTCTTTGCTGAGTCTGAATGCCACAGAAACCTACAATTTGCCACTAAACAGAAAAGGAAAGAAAAATCATAGCCCATGAGCACACATCTGATTTGTGTAACTCCAGCCATGTTTTAATGCAGTGTCCTTCCAGATGGTGCTGCAATATGACTCCCAGCAACTCCAGCCCTTGCTGCTTTTGATATGGAAAGCTGGAAGGTGTAGTTCAGTACCATCTGGAGGGCCACAGGTTCTTTGTTCTGAACCAATTCTCTGAACTGGCATCCTACAACACCATATGGCTTTGGTTTGTTTCCCTTTCTTCTAGGAGAAGAAGAAATTATATTTTATTATAATGGGATTGTCATGGTTTAGAAAAAGAGCACAGATGTATTCAGGTATTCCCAGTTCAGTCCCAACAATCTCTTATTAAAAGGATCTCGAACGAGTAACTTGGAAGATGACTCTGTAGAGAAAGCCACTGATGGTTGTACAAGATAGTGTTGGATTAATTGACTGCATTTAGTTAATTGCTCTATAAAGCCACTTCACAAGGAGAAGATGACTCATTTCTCATTTGTGTGTCTTTATTCCAACCCAATCAGTGCTGGGTTGGAATAAAAGGAGTATGATAGATCATCTTTGAGGAGAATAGCAAATGCTGTACGTCTTTTGCTAGTTAGCTAATTAATTATTTATTTATTATGGTCCCTGACCAAAATTCTGCAAGTTAATAAAGTAAACGAATAGCTTCTGCTTCAAGTAAAAGTACTTTAAACGATAGAAGTGTAACTAAATCATTAAGGTGATTAAAGTGTGTTGGGTTTTACAAACAGTGA
The DNA here is from genome assembly GCF_001527695.2 of Protobothrops mucrosquamatus. Lineage (NCBI taxonomy): Eukaryota > Metazoa > Chordata > Lepidosauria > Squamata > Viperidae > Protobothrops > Protobothrops mucrosquamatus. The sequence goes on from NW_015387088.1 coordinate 227,249, forward strand.
GACAAAGTTTCACTACATCAAGGAAATGGAATTGTACTGGACTGACAGGCACAGCTATGTTTAAAATAAGTCAGAACTGCTTTGGATCTTCATCAGTAGGGAGTTACAAAATTGGCCCTTGTAGCCCTATAAGGAGGTGCAGTGTAACAGAACATAGGCTATAGATTCAATGGTTTTTTTCTACAATGGCACAATCTGAGCATGTAAGGGACTCTATTTGCCCTTAAGAACAGCTGCTCAGAGGGCATTGAAACCTGCTAATGTTATGTTCTTTAAGGTTTGGAAATGGTGATTAGATTTAAATATCTGGCCAGGCTGAAAAAAGAGGCTTGACTATTCAGACTTGTATGGTTCCATCTCCCTTCCAAGTCTCTACTGCATTGCTTGAGTACAGTAGTTGTTGCAGATTTCTATGTTGATTTCACTATAATCAAATAACCTAGATCTTCTGAAAGAAACAACAACCGTTAGCTGGGAAGACTTAACAACTTCCAGAGAATTTTTCATGCTGAAAATCTGATGCAAGACCCTATGGTTGAAGTTGGACTCTTTGAAGCAGTTTGATGTGATACTGCAATACCAGATTCCTTGATGCATAGTGGAGATATGTAAAATATACTCTTTAAGAATTGAGATTACATCCTTTCCAGAAAGTCCAAGGAGTGATATGGTGCCAAAATAAAGGTTGTGGATATGCCTTAGCCAAATATGAATAATTTTAGCATGACTGAAATAATGTACTTTCTGGCAAGATGAATGGTTTATGTTGCTGCCACTGATTTTTGCACATTTTGGATTACATAATTTTGATGTAGCTGGAGTTTGCTAGAAATATGAAAGACTATGCCTACATATTTAAAATTTTTAACTTGCTCTTCTGTTTGATTGTTTGACTACTAGACATGCTGTCTAGGTTGCCTGCAAAAATTAGCTTCAATATAATTGATTTCATAGGCTTCCTTTGAATAATAAGTTGTTAAGGCATTAGAACTTGTTTTAATTCACTTGGTGGTTGCAATAGGAGTTCTGCATCATTTAGATATAGTAAAATGGTAATGTGCTTATTGGCTAATTTTGGAGACTGATGCTCTGAATTATTTATTTTGGTCACAAGATAATTGATGTACAGAGTGAACAACAAGGGAAACAAGATACATTCCTGCCTTATTCTCCTTTAACCTGAAAGTTCTTTACTAAGTGATACAACAATGGACCTTCATTTTAGAGTTTTGATGGAATACCTATGTTAATAGAAGCAACCATCTATATATTGTGGTCTTTTTGAATTTGCCTCAGAGCTTTGTCCTGAAGATAAAGTTGACCTGACAGCAATACATGCAGTGTGTATTACGAAACCTATCTTGGCCAGATAAGGCAGAGTCAAAAACTGAGACTCCCATTTTGAAATTTACTTGCTCGTCTTCTAGAATGTGACAGTTGATTCAATCAACACTTAGCATAAAATTTGCTTACTATCCTCAAGTAGTTACCAGATAGATCTGATTCTCTGTCTGTCTCTGTCTCTGTCTCTGTCTCTGTCTCTGTCTCTGTCTCTGTCTCTGTCTCTGTCTGTCTCTCTGTCTCTCTGTCTCTCTGTCTCTGTCTCTGTCTCTGTCTCTCTCTCTCTCTCTCTCTCTCTCTCTCTCTCTCTCTCTCTCTCTCTCTCTCTCTCTCTCTCTCTCTCTCTCTCTCTCTCTCTCTCTCTCTCTCTCTCTCTCTCTCTCTCTCTCTCTCTCTCTCTCTCTCTCTCTCTCTCTCTCTCTCTCTCTCTCTCTCTCTCTCGTCACTACAATAACTATATCCCAGTTGTTGATATTTGCATAACGTATTTGATATATGCAATCCCAATATTCTAGATTACTATATAAAACATCAGTATTGCCTGAGACTTTATAGGCTGAAAGTGTTTGACAAGGCTTATTTCAGAGCTTGTGACGAGTGCCCAAACTGGGAGCAATTTCCTGTTGGACTCCAGATCCAATCCAGGTATAATTCTTGTGAATTTAGGACCCTAAAGTAATGTTCCAGTACTGTTGCCAGTAAAACACAAGATGATGAAAGGAGACTGATGATTAAATAAGAAGCTTTCAAGTACCAAAATAAGGCTGGCTTATTACTTGTGATGTTGTCATTGTTTCCAGAAGCCCTTAACAAATTCTTTTCTGAATTTGTACAAATAAACAACAGTTTGCCCTGGTTTTTTTTCCAGCAATTAAAGTTCCTGGTTGGAATGTGAAGCTGGATAATCAATTCTTTCCTAACCTTTTGAAACTTGGAGTCAAATCACATCTGGGTGGGGCATCTTAATCTCAGATAGTTTTTGCTTATTTGATACCAAGACAGATCATGTATTGAATAAACATGCAAACTGTTTAAATAAATTGTTGTAACTCTGTAAGATGCAATTTCTGCCCCCACCTTCAGCAATGTAAAGAAAATTAATTATAATTTTGATTATCACTCAAATATTATCTATTTCAGTTGTTGTATCCATTTAATATAATAGCCTTGCATTTTATTCCTTTTAACAGTAGGGTTTAATTTCAAATGCTAAAATATTACTAAAATGCCAGAAATACAATTGCTATCTATGTAGAAATGTTATGTATGCCTTCAGGTTACAGTATAGCCTTTGGTATATTTGTTTCTGACCTTCCAGTATAGAATTTTTTGTGCATTATCAATGCTCACACACCCACTGACAAAACCACAGAAACAAGATCACTAGTTTAATAGCTTTCATTGCAAATAAGCACAGTATGCTTTTCTTTTTTTGAAAAGCAACTGGAAATTTTACTTACAAACATCCAGAACACAGGAAATTAAAACTAACAAAAACTGACAAAAGGAAATCTGTTACTTTTCCAAAATAACCCAAAGTACTTCTATTTTAATACAGAAGTGTCCTTTATGTGTGAATAATTCAAATGTATAGTCACTCTGTTAGAAGAGTTTCCAGCAAATTACTACAATTTCTCTCTTTCTTATACCTATTGGGCTTCATTTTTCAGTGCAATGCTTTGAAGTTATAACACTCTGAATTATTGCAAAGTTGTGCCAAATCTTGGAGCATTCTTGCATTGTTAATTGATATTAACTAGCAAGAGAGCTATAAAATTCTCTAGCACAGCAAGACTCGAGAGAAGAAATAAGAGGATGGTAAATAAACTTTACACATGGTTACATACTATTTAATATTAGACCCTTTTCAGTTTCACTCTCTAAGTGTGAAGTTAGCTCTTACAGAGTCAAAAACATGATATCAAACTTAAATGTATATACACAAAGCCTCAAAATGCACAGGTGTGTAGGAGTAATAAACATTGTTTTAATTTTTTTTAACATTACTGTAATAGCACAATAGTTATAACTCTTCCTGATACACAGAAAGTTGCTGATTTAAAACACAGATTTTCTTTCATTTGTTTTGTCCCCATGCTTCTACTTTTTCCTATGACTTCCTATGACAGCAGTGCATGATTTTACTATTTTTCCAGTCAACTGAAGTACAAATACCACTTTACAATGCCTTGGTAAGGCCACACTTGGAATAATGCATCCAGTTTTGGCCACCATGATGTAAAAAGATGTTAAGACTCTAGAAAGAGTACAGAGAAGAGCAACAAAGATGATTAGGGGGCTAGAGGCTAAAATATATAAAGAACAGTTGCTGGAATTGGGTATGTCTAGTTTAATGAAGAGAAGGACTAGGATTGACATGATAGCAGTGTTCCAATATCTCGGTGGTTGCCACAAAGAAGAGGGAGTCAAGCTATTCTCCAAAGCACCTGAAGGCAGGACAGATGGAAACTAACCAAAGAGAGAAGCAACCTAGAACTAAGGATAAATTTCCTGATAGTTAGAACAATTAATCAGTGGAACAACCTGCCTCCAGAAGTTGTGAATGCTCCAACACTGGAAGTTTTTAAGAAGAGACTGGACAACCATTTGTCTGAAATGGTATAGGGTTCTCCTGCTTGAGCAGGGGGTTGGACTAGAAGACCTCCAAGGTCCCTCCCAGCTCTATTCTATCCTACAAGGGTTTCACTTCCATTTCTCCAACCAACACAGAGTCATAATGGTGCATTTTTCCTTGTAGGGTGAAGCTTGAGACTAATCATGTCTCAAATCATGTCATTTGAAATCTATGGGGTGTAGAGGTTTTTAATGTAAAACAACAATACCAGCTCTCAAATAAATATCTATTTATACTCAGATCACCATCTATTTTCAATTGTAACATCTCTATGACAATATTTTTCTCATTTAAGCTGATAGAAATAGATGTATTTGATCAATGCAAAACATTTTTATTATTCTTTTATGGCAATGTGCTCATATAATCAAGATAGGTGTGGTAATAAATGTCATTTTTTGGAAATTCATTTGTCCTCTTCTCACACCATTGTCATTATGCCACGTTTTTAGTCAAGCCCTAAAAGCATTGATTTATATTCATATAGAACATGATTTATATTCAGTTCAACACAGAAAGGTCAGGAGTAGAAATCAGCAGGTGTATAAAATGGGGGCAGACACAGCAGGTGAAAGCTTTTACAAGTTCACTTTTTGCTACCAATCGTTTGCCTTTCAGCAAGATTTAGAAGAAGGGATGCAGTAGAACTAGTAGCACTGAGTTATTAGCTCTGTAAATATCATTGTATTTTTAATTGGATTTGATATTATTTACAGTAGGTTGTGAGAAAAGCTTTTGCACTAGCTTCACCTGAATTCTTCTGAGGGAAGTGGATATTCTCCTCAGTTTTAAGGACTAATTTTAAGACCTATGCACTTTTTGTAGACTTCAGCTCGGCATTCAATACCATCATTCCAGAAACCCTTCACTCTAAAATGATTTAACTAGCTGTGCCTTTCCATATTTGTAGATGGATTACTAGCTTTTTGACAGATAGGAAGCAACAGGTGAAGTTAGGAAAAATTACATTGAGCACTCAGACAATTAGCATAGGTACCCCTTAGGACTGTGTGCTCTTTACATTTCTTTTCTCTCTGTATACCAATGACCGCATCTCTAACAATCCCTCTGTTAAAGTACTGAAGTTTGCAGATGATACAACAGATATTGGTCTCATTCAAGATGGTGATGAGTCTGCATAGAGATGGGACGTTGAACAACTGGCCCTGTGGTGAAGTTAGAACAATCTGGAGCTGAACATGCTTAAAACTATAGAGATGAGAGTGGATTTTAGGAGGAGCCCTCCTAGTCTACCACCTCTTCCTATATTCGAGAGCACAGTATCATCAGTAGAATCCTTCAAGTTTTGGAGTTCTGTAATCTCCCAGGATTTGAAATGGAGGCCTAACATTTAAGCCATCATAAAAAAGCACAACAAAGAATGCTCTTCCTGTATCAATTTAGGAAGTTGACTGGCCCAGGAGCTGTTGATACAGTTCTACAGAGGAATTATTGAATCTGTCATCTGTACTTCTATATCTGTCTGGTTTGGTACAGCAACTAAACAGGACAAATACAGATTCCAGTAGATAGTTAGGACTGCAGAAAAAACACTTGCAACCAGCCTGCCTTCCACAGAAGACCTGTATATTGCGTAGGTCAGAAGGAGGGCTGAGAAAATAACTACTGAGCCTTCACATCCTGGATGTAATTTGTTTCAACTCCTCTCCTCATGATGTTGCTACAGGGCATTGCATGCCAATACAAGAAGATATAGAGACAGTTTCCCCCCCCTCATGTCATCATTCTGCTAAATACCTAATCCTCACAGTATGTCTTATTTTTAAGTATATTCACTCATGTTGCATGGCTGTAGTATTATTATTATCCTTCTCATCTTCTCTACGACCCCCATATTATTATTATTGTTGTTGTTGTTGTTGCTGTTGTCTTTGATTTGATTCACAGTCTGGGACTGGTAAAAACTGAACGGTTCAAGTCATAACCAAGGACCTAAGAGCTGTTAAGGTATTATTATTACCCTATTGTTTTGCATGTATACAGTACTGAGAGCTTCTGTACCGGAGATAAATTCCTTGTGTGTCTAAACACACTTGGCCAAATAAAGTATTATATTTTAACATCCATGGAACTTTGGTTCTTATTTTTCTGTTCTTTGGTGCTCTGCAACCAATAAATTGGGATAAGAAAAAGAGTGTTATTGACATAAAATACTATGATTGGTTGGGGGGGGGAAAGTAATCTTGAATTTGTCAGATGGGGAATAATCCTTGAAATCAAACCACCCTTGGCCACCAATCAAAGCATTCTGGAGTAATGAATAGCTCATGAGAATAGAAAGTGATCTGCTCCACTGGTTTGTCAATATCACCAATCTTGCATCCTCAGCTGTTTTTTGTTCTCAGATTGTTTTCTGTGATCCTAAGGCAAAGCGTCTGTGGCCAGAGCTAATTTTATTGGCCTTTTAACTCTTGCTCATTTCAAAATCCTTGCTTAAAAAAATTCTTTTGTCCACTAGAGAAGATTACATTCCTAACTATCAATAATCTACTGACTATAACAACTATTGTCACTGAGCAATTAAATTCCACATGATTTGTAATCTTATTTAAAATTATTAGAATGTTTTCTTGCAACTCTAAGAAGTTATCAGTGTTTGAACATTAATAGCATGTTTATGACCTTCCCATCCCCATCCCCTAGATAGCAAACATTACCATTACTCCATTCCAAAATTGCCCCAGTGAAAGAAAACAACAATTTTTGCTCACAAGACCTATAGTATATAAAGAGCACCACATTTTCTTTTCTTTTTTCTTTTTTGCTTTCATTGGCAGTATAACCATAGCATGCATCATTAGGAAGAGAAATGCAGTAAAGTAATGCTATTTGCAGTGCATTTTTAAAGTTAGTTTTCAGTTTTCGCAGAATATAGCTTAGTCCTCTGTGAGAAATTTTGTCTTTACACCACCAGGTAATATGTATCCTTTTAAGTAATCCCATCCTTTTTTCCCCCTTGATATGGAAACAAAATCAGTTCCAACATACCCTAAGCTTCTTGTTAATTAAATTCATTTGTTTTACTTACTGAAATATTTAGACAGAATGAGTGAAACATAGATAACTAGGTCAACACTTTTTTTTAACTTTGTATCCTGCTTGCTTTAATCCAAGGCTGTTATTTGCAGAGGTTATTGGAAGAATATCACATTTATGCTTTATTTCTTTTAAAATTGGTTCGCTGGGGACATCTCATTAGTTCAGGAAATAGCAACTGCATCCCCAGCAGTTCTGTTTTGCATGGTACTATTGAAGTCAGTGAAACAAAACTAGGCATTCACCTGGTGAACATCTGGACTCTGATTTTTTTTTATACATCCCATGAGAATGATAGTTACACAGGTTTCTTCTAACATCCCCAGTTAAAGCTGAAGAAGTAGATTGGTAAAGATTGCTAACACTATAAAATGTTGAAGAAGAGTGTATGGAAGATAATGTTTTAACATCTCTGATCTGGCTTTATTGTTCCTGTGTTCCTGTGTTAAACATAAAATTAAAAAGGGGAATGATGTATGCAGTGAATATGCTTCAGGAAATGGTATTATTTACTTTTTCTTTTATTCTTTTTTTTTAAAAAAACATTATTAAACAGAATAAGGCAAATTCCTCCACAGCTCGTGAGAACTTGACGGGAAAGCTACATTGGATATGAAAATTGTTGTGAAAGGCTCTTACTCTGTCTTTATGTCTTACAAAATCTTTAGTACCGCACTGCAACAGTGAAGAGCCAAAGAGGAAAGAGTGTTTTGGGAAAAGACGAGATGGTTTAGTATTGGACTACTGACTAAATTCCACTGTACCATGTAATGCTTTTATGTTCTTGTGAAGGATTCTGAAGTATGTAGTCTTTGGATTGACCCAGCAGAGCACATTTTCAGAGTCCCTGAATGGATTTGGTTATGGTGCTCATTTTCAGATTTTGAGAAAATGAACACACTTTTATATAGTGGGTGAATCATAAAAGCAAATAAAATACGGACTCTGCAATGTGAAAAAAGGAGAAATTGATACTGATATATTTAACTCCTTCTTTACATGTCTGTTTCATTAAAAGGAGAGGAAAAACAACAGGGGTTTCTAATGATTTTGTAACATCTGCTTGATTATAGATACAAAGGCAGAGATTCTGCAGATAGCTCCACTTGAAATACCATTCAGTAAACAGTATGGACTCTTTATGCATGCACAGCCAGTAAATTCATGATTTACTTTTCATGCATTTAAAGTTACAATTTCTCATCCACTCCCTTGAAATGAAGGGTATAATGTTCCAGAAAGTTGGAGAGAAATTACGATGTATCATCTTAGACAAACCACAGTATTCACAGTATCTCATTTTCTTTTGGCTTCTATCTTCCCCTCTTGTATCCTTTGCAAGGACTGTTTAACGTTCTATCCTTATTCAAAGAATATATGGCAAGCAAGGCTGGATGAAACCACTAATTTTTCTAGGCGAGCATTCCGTTCCCTAAGCAGCCAATTATTGGAAAGTTTTCTTTATTTTATTGAGATAGAAACCTCAGTCGCTGTGGACAGTATTCTGACAGATCCCATCCAACAGACTGAAGGCTGAGAGTAATAAGTACGTATATATTCAAATTAGAATAATTATTCAGTGTGCTGATAGTGAATGCAAGATGCACAAACTCAGAACTATTTATAGCAATGTTGAAAATAAAACTGTTATTCTAGGCAACGTAGTGTTCAGGGCAGATATTTTAGGCGTCAATCTTAAACCTATATACCTAGAGTGTTATTGTTTAGGGGCTAACTTCTGAATAGACACAGCTTATCAGTTATGTAAAAACTCACAATTGTTATTAAGGCTTTAAAATAGATTATGTGTCTCAACTAACCTATAGATAATACATTTCATTAGACATGCAAGGAGTAGGTTTCATTCATCTAATTATAACCCATAGCATGCTTCTGATTATCCAGAAAGATATGACTTAATTGTTCCTTGAGCCATGTTTTTGATCCATTTAAAAAAAAAGAAAAAGCCAGCATGAAATAAAGAAAATAATATCAATAAGATTGCATAAACAATAAGTAATTTGTACTATATTCAATCCATGGATGTTTTTTTCCATTCATCTTTATCTTTTAGAAAAATTAGTAACAGCTAGTGATTAATTTTACAGCTCCTCTTAATAATCAGAATATAAATAAGATTGCATTTTTATAGAGCTGCATAACCCAAAATAATCTTCAACTGTGAAAATGTTATACATTTTTTGAGAATTAGGATATATTTATGTAAATTCATGTACATCACTATTCTGGGGGCCAGAATATACAGTTTTCTTATAAAAATATAGTGGGTAATATTTACAGTGATAAATTATGGGCAAATAAAATATATTTTTGCATTGGAAACCAGTTTTTTAAATTGGGAAAGCATCATAGAAAAGGAAAGCAATCTGTATACTCAGAGCTAAAGAGCTAAGAAAATAGATTTTAAGATTCTCTCTCTCTCACTGTCTCTCTGTTTGTGTCTGTGTTTGTATGTGTAAAGGAGGATATTTGTTGTGAGATAGAGCTGTCACATTCACAACAATAACAACAAAAGATTTGTTCTCAGCTGTCTAAAATTTGGACCAAATGATAAGAACATGAGGAGACCTCATGGATGCAAAGGCTATTTAGGCTGGTGTCTTGTTTCCAGAATGACCAACTCAATGGATAATAAGACTTTTTTCAGCATATGACCAAAAGAGACTCCTTAAAATAAGAGTTCACCAATGGAAAATTCTTCCCAGCTGGAATCTTGGTAACATTGTTTACTAAAAATAATGGGACAACCACACCTGGGAGTCCAAGCTCAGCTGTAATGAGTATTAGAAGAGACATTACAACCCTTACATAACTACATACATATTTGTAGACACAAAATTCTACTTCAAAACATGATTGATTTGGGGGAATCAGAGTATACCAGAATGTATAGGTTGAAATGGAGTCTTCAGCAATTGTATTTAATTAAAGTGTTTACATGTTCATTTATGAAAAGATACTTGCTGCAGAAACTGATAATGCATCTAAATTACAAACCAGGCATTACAAGAGCAAAAACAAACCATTCCTCACTTATTTAGTATGCATGTTAACTTGAAAAAAATCATTGTACACTTTCATTATGAACCAAAAACACGTTATAAATCAAAACACAAGACTAAAATCAGGCCCATGGCCTGCAGGTCACAGGAACTCCTGTATCCCATTAGCATCCTGCTTGTGCACTAGAACACCCCATGGCAATCTGCTTAAATTTGGTAGTAAAATTATTATGTTTTGGCAAACATAAACTGTGCAGAAAACTGGTAAAATAATGAATTTGGAGACATTTAAAAAGGCTATAGTCATAAAACACCACTTCTTTTTCCACATAAGTGAGAATCAATGTTATACAAGATAGCAAGTAAATATATACAAATATAAGGAAAGTAATAGAGCAATAGGTGAATGTGAGTCCTACTTGTAAATAAACAATCAGCAAACTGCTTTAAAGAAACAAAATAGGAAATGGGAATTGTTTCTCCTTGAATCATTAAGTCTCTTTCACAAATGTTGGCTTACATATCTGTTTCTCCCCAGCTGCGTAATCTGATAGGATGTGATATATATTTGTTAAGATTGGACATCAATATCATGAAACCTTGAAACTTTTAAAGAAAAAAAAGATATATTATTCTGTTCTTTCCATTCAAGCCAAGAGGAAAAACAGGATCAATGTATTATTCAAAAATAAAGTCCTTTAGTTCAGGGGTCCCCAACTCCTGGACCGAGACCCACTAGTGGGCCGTGAGCTGTTTGCAATTGGGCTGTGGAAACGGCGCGTGAGCGGGTGTACATCTTTACTTGCTTGAGCAGAGGGCAAGCACTCCATTTGCGTGAGTGGCTGGCCCATCCCCTCTCCCTCCCCCTGGTCCTGCAAAGGCAGAAAGGTTGGGGAACTCTGCTTTAGTTAATATTGCAACTATTTTCCAATGGATGGAAAAATCAAGACAAGTGGAACCAGACTAATTATATTAAACAGTAGTATAGTAAATCCTATTTAAAGGAAATTAAAAATCAACATGATTAATGTAAGTCCTATTGATTTCACTTTAACTGGCTGCAATCTATAGATATCTACTGATGAAAAAGTACAAGTAGGGGCATTGTGTTTAAGATGATTTATGCCTAGATAGGGGATGTAAGATTACAGACAAGGAAAAAGTAATTTGATTTTATTCCAGTCTACAGTGGCAGGATATTTAGACTTCTTTTTTTTTTCAATATAAAATTTTTATTATTTTCCAAAAAAACAAACAAACATCATAAGTATTACACAATATTATATTATATCCCACCCCCCCGGACTTCCCAAACCAAGTCCCAGGCTAATATTCAAATATAGGTAAACAAATATTAATATCTCTAACTCCACAAACTCTATTTATAAACAATCCATCTCCTCCACATTAATAAAAAAATTATACATTTAAGTAATTCAAATACACCAAAGTCTATACCAATTC
>NW_015387088.1:240090-270942 GCF_001527695.2 Protobothrops mucrosquamatus
AGCTCACCTATCCCCTTATGCCCAGGGGAAAGGTATCAAGCCGTTTGACAGCCGATGCTAGCTGTCAAACCGGCTTTTACGCGAAACAGGCGGGAGGCAGCAAACAGCTGCGACCGACGAAGACGCCTGCCACCGGAAGTCCTCAGGATATTTAGACTTCTTTACTTGGTCTTGTACAGTCCACTAACTGATTCTAAGTATGTTGTGAAAAAGGATGTTGTTACATCACTGACTGATATTAGGCTAGTCTGGAACCAACAATTCATACTTTCGTTGATCTTTGTTTACACAAATGATTGCAAGGGATGTACAAATACATCCCATGTTTTTGCACAACTGCATAACTGTATGGCAATTCTGGCCTCCCTACATTTATTTGGAAAACTGATTTTCTTTGGTTCCTAATCCTACAACAATTTCTCACCCCATACTCCTTAATGTATGTTATAGGAGTATAAGAACTTATATTGAATGAGACACACATATTCCATAAGGAAAAGAAGCACCGAACTGCAGTCACTATCTCATTTTCCAAGCACTTTACTAAGATCTACAAAGGCACTGTTGAAATACAGATACTTTGCTTCATAATATGCTGGCTGTCCATTTATTATTGTAAATTAAAACCATGCAAGAAAGGCACAGAGCCTAGCTTGGGGAGTGCCATGGTATGTCTTAGTGGCCAAACTGTTGTCCACTTGATACAAAACTGGGGATTCATTGAGGGTGAAGGTTCGTTCTCCGAGCTTGTGGGTTGGTTTCCGAAAGCTTCGTTACCAGGCTAGGTAACATCTTCAGCGGAGTTTAGGGGATGTCAGTGTCAGTGTTCTTCTGTTTATAAGGGCTTTGTGTGGGGATTCATTGTTTAAATTGTTGAAGAATGCCTTACAAGAGTGAGCTTTAGAGATTTTCCATTTCTATTTGGAGTTGCCAGATTGAACCTAGAAACTACAACATACAAACATGTCAGATATAGGCATTTCTCTTAAGCTGTTATTTTGTGAGAACAGGGTTTTGTGGTAGTACGGAGAATTTTAGTGGAAGAAACACTTTTCCTTCCATAAACATTCTTATGAACATTCTGCAGTGTATATAGCTTGTAATCTTAAACACCTAGTTGTTCCCCAGCGACACTGAAGAGAGTGGCCAATTAGTGAGTCGTAATTTTTAACTATCATTTTAAACAGAGCTAAGCTTTAGCTACTCTTAGCAGTTTTTGAAGCTGAGATATTAGACAAAATATGCATTCCCTACTTTTGTCTATCTTGTAAGAAAGGTATAATTCTGATTTTTTTCCCTTTTTAACCGATGAAAAAATGATGCTAGAATAACTGACATTCATAGTGATATGGAAAACATTTCTTTTTAAACCTTCTCAGGTAGGAAATTATTTCTATGTCATAAAATCAATTCAGAAATCCACACTATTTGCTGTTTCTGTGTATCAGAAACTATGAAAAAAAGATAGGAAATTATAATACTTTCAAAATGTGATTAATTTAAATGTTACAGTAAAGTAGTGATGTGCTAAGCCACGGTTAGTTTCTCTCTTCCCCAATAATATTTGTGGATTGTTTTGAGACACAGTCTCAAAGATAAGAAATTAATCAATTGCTTTTGTCACTTCTGGTATTTGAGGAAGATAATAATGCTTTGTATACCTAAAAAGGAGCCTTCTCCTTCTCCTCTTTCATTTCCTTTGACACAAATGTCTCTTACATAATTCTTCACCCGGACTTGTCTTTTGGAGAGGCTGTTGCAGAGGTGAGCACTGTGGCTTCAGAGAACACATTATTTGCTCCCCTTTGCTGGGTGGGGTTGACACCTCAATTCAGATGTGAAATATATTGAAAGCTGTATCTATATCTGACATTCCGATTGAAATTACTCCTCAGAAGTAAACCACATTGAGATGCATATCATGTTTCAGTCACTAGATTGCTCATTCTGAGAATTTGCTGATAAGGCTGGCAAGATCGAGAGGAGATAAAGAAGCAGTTAAAGCAACAAGAAGTCAAGACCCCAACAAATGAAAATGTAACTTCAGCTTCACCTGCTTGAGCCATAACAATAACTAAACAGCAGGTGGCTTGCCAACAAATCTTAGATTGCATCCCAGGATAAAAAAAAAAGCAGGAAAAAAATATTCTGCTTTGATTCTATTATTTGAAGCATTAACTGCAGCTGTCTAAACATTTTGTTTCTACCTGTTTCAGGTAGATTCTGCTGAATCTACTGATGCCTAGATTGTCAGTCAATCTAGATAACAGCTCTTTTAGTTTTTTGATTAGTTGTCATGGTAGTTTTTTGTGTGGCTTAAGGTGGGAAACATAAGATAAAATATGACAATCAACCCAAAGGTAAACAAATTTGGAATATGAAAGAAAGAAACTTGTGCAATTTCCAGGTTTACATTTCTAGATAGCACAGAGGAACAAAGAATTCCAGCAAGCCTTCTTCATAGTCAGACAAAATGGGATGCGTTTCTGTATCCCATATTTTGTTTACCCAGGGCACAAGAAACCCTGTATATTAAAAAAACCCAGACAGCTACCCATCCTAATTAAAAGTTCCACACGAGTTCACTCAGAAATGATTTACTGGTTTGGCAGCTCAAAAGCCCTATTAATTACACAGAATACCTTTTTGTGGCCTTCCCCCATTCTTTTACTTTTTCTATTTGCAGCCTTCAAGATAAGTCTGAGTAATTTGCATATCTGCAATAAAAGTCCTGCCAACCACAGATTTTTAAAAAAAATACTTCTGATTTTATTTCCATTTCTTTAAAAAAACCAATAGGTTGAATATTACATTTTTGCATATATTTTGTGTTTTTTAAAAAATTAATAATGGATTATGTAGTGTTTAAAGTCCAAATGTGTGTATTTTGGATTGTTTGTAATTTAGGGTTTTAATACAACTGCCACACCAATAAATAATACATTGGAAGTGTGGTTTTCTGTCGCTGTGGTTTTGTGTTTTGGTTTTTACTTTTGGTTTTTGTGTGCCATATTTGGAGGTTAAAACCTGAAAGGGATAGCTAAAAGAAGGAAGAATTTTTAAATGAATAGAAGTTGTTAAATTTGAATGTTTGTTTTTACAAGAAAAATACATACTCCTAAATGAAAAAAAGACCTTTTACACTTAACTAATGAATGCATTCAGCAGACTTACATACTTTCAAAGTTTGCCAAATGAGTAGCAATGTTCATGAAAAACAACTTTTAAATGTATAATTCAACAATAGGATTTAGATGATGGCTGCAATATAATTTTAGTAGTCAAATATAGAAATATTCAGGGGGTGGATAAATTATTATTGTCCAACCAAAAATAGATCAAGTGTTTTACATAATTATTGAGATAATCTTTTGAGATTATGAGATAATGTAAATCATGTAATAATAGAGACTTTAACTTAGTTTTTTAGAAAAAGAAAAATGAATCAGCAAAGTCACAGTGTTCTCTATAGTTACATCCAGGAATTTAATTTAGTGGACAAACAGGGGATTGGTTAAAGGAGTACTACATTTTTATTTCCCCAAAAAGTACATATTCAAGACTGATTTTTTCCCCATATTGCTTTCAATGGTTAATTTAATTGACAAATGCAACATGGTTCAAGTTTAATTCAATCATATATTCATAGTGTTATGATCACTGAGTTTGGATAAAAACATCTCTGTTTGTGAAAGACATTAAATAAATCTAATTGGAAAATTCACAGCTTGTAGAACAAGAGAACAAAGATGTAAATTTTTTTCCCTTCAAATAAATATGGGGATGATCTCGGATATATTTAAAGCATTTTATTCTTGGCAAGATAATACCCTGTCCTTCCTTATAGAAAGAGATGAATGAATCATAACATGTTAAACATGAACTAGAAGCAATGAAAGAATATGCCACAAAACTGATTCAAGAAGCATATTATACTTTTAGATCTATTCAATTGGAATTAGACCCATTATGTGAATACACACACACACTATAAGTGAGACAAACATATGGGAACATGGAGAAAAAAAACTAGCTTCTCATTGGCAAGAAATGAGATTTATCTGAAACAAATTTCACTAATTATAATGAAATTATTATTTAATTGTATAAAATTAATATTTCATATTGGTAAGTATAACTTGAAGCAGATAGATGATTTTCTTAAATAAATTGATGTTACAAAAAAACACATCCTATACTAGTGATACAATGAAATTCAAGAAGGCCCCAAGACCAGATGGAATAACCTTTAAATGGTAGAAACCTTCAAGAGCTAAGGAACTTCTATATTTCTGAAAATATTACTGGTGTTTCTTGAAAAATAAAAACCTGTCATCTCATGCTTTTAAGCTTATATCACTGCAGTTTTGAAGTCTTATGGGGATCCTATCCAGTATTCTTGATATCTCTATTAAATATTGATGCTAAGACGTTAACAGCTACATTGGTGAGACTGCAGCAGGTATTACCCATAATAAGTCAGCCTATACAATCCAGTTTCATGAAAGGTCATCAGTCTTCAGGTAATGTAAGACTTCTGGTTGATATAATAAACTTGTACACTGATACACATAAATCTGCAGTGTGACCTGTTGGATGTGGAAAAAGCTTTTGGTATGATACATATCAATTTTTTGGTTTAAGTGATGCAGAAGTTTAGATTTTGTAAAATTTATTTTTTGGATTATAAGTTTTACTTTAATTCATTTTCTGGTGTGATGCTAATGATTTAACTAGTAATTAAAATGCAATAGATAACATGTAATTTTTAATAAGTTACTGGAACCCATAGCATGCCTAATAAATCAGATTGATGAAATGAAAAGAATACTTTCAGCTGAATTTAGATGTAAGGTACTTTTTTTAAAAAAATGTCAACAGTCTTTAGCTACATTTTAGAAGTGATGCAGTTCTATACTGAACTGGGTGTACAATAAATTGGAGGAAGTCAAATATTACGCCAAGTGGCAAGATAATTCTTAAGGCTTTAGTAAAAAGATTAAGGTTTTTAAAATATCGTTCAGTTGCTATTGAATATTGGATTATTACCTTCAACAAAACATCATTTAGAAAAAAAACAATATTGTTTTCACTCAGATTAAAGAGGATATTGTAAAGTGGAACAAAATAACTAGTTTGGGGGAAGGAATAATGTTCTGAATATGTTTTTTACATCAAGACCGATAAAAGGAGTAAGAGTACACAATGCCAATATTGGTCCACTAAAACAGGGCTTTTCAACCAGTGGTATGAGTACCACCTGTGGTACATTGGTAGCTGGCAGGTGGTATGCGACCATCCTAGAAAAGTGGTAGCGGGGGAGGGGAATGAGCTGAACCGGTGGCAGCATCGCACAAGCCTGAGCGAGAGATGGCTGGAGCTGCAGGGCTGTCAGGGCTCAGTGGAAGCACCAGGATCAGCGCTTCTTCGGGACTGTCAGCGCTCAGTGGAAGTGCCAGGATCAGCACCAGGCTCCAGCTGGAGTTCGGCGCTGATCCTGGCGCTTCTGCTGAGCCCAGAAGAAGCGCCGATCAGCTGGAATGTTGCAGCATCTCCAGGGTCTTGTGATTTACATTCAGATGCTTGGCAACTGATTCATATTTATGATGGTCACAGTGTCCCAGGGTCATGTGAAGTGACCAAAACCTGCTGCAACCACCCAGCAGACGGGGGAGATAAAAACCAAACACCCCCCACCTCACCGTCGCTGCCAATCCTCAACAGAAATGCTCACAACAGTGAAAACCTCAGACAGGAGGAAGCGCGCCGCTGGGTGGGCAGGCAGGTGTCTTGCTCGGCTGTGGCTTAGGGTGCACTTTTTTCAGTGCTATTGTAACTTTGAACAGTCACTAAGTGAACTGTTGTAAATCTAGGACTACCTGCACTTTATCACTTTTTTCCTTTTTTTTTTTTTTTGGGTCATCAAGTTTTTGACACCTTGCTAGGCGACTGGTGGTACTCGGATGTTGCCATATCCTAAAAGTGGTACAATGGATGAAAAGGTTGAAAAGCCCTGCACTAAAATATTTTAAACAGATTGATAAGGTAATGGTTAAATGTTTGTGAAAGGAACAAATATCCAAGGTCTCCATGTTCAAGTAATGTTTTTCTTATGCTGATGTTAGTTTTAATTTTCCTGATTTTTAAACAACATCCGTTGGTGTATTTCTTAATTTCAACCATACACTGCAGTGGAAACAATATTGATTACTTATCTTCATGGGCTTCTCTTGAGATTTCTTATTTAGTATCTTGCAATCTTGGCAAAAAGTGATTTGACATATCTGGACCTTATTGGCAGAATATTTCAATTTGAGCCTTTTCATATGAAGGGGGGCTCATCCTTATGTTTCCCTAACATCAGCCTGAATGTGCCCCAATATTGCAATGTCCTCATGATGTTACCATCTCATCCATAGATCACAGCTAAAGTCATTTTTAGCTTGCCCATGTTTGCCCTCTCCCAAGACACTTTTTTGCATAGAGATTATCTAGCCTTGGTTATCAATGGTGTAGTCAGTGATCAATCCAGATGCTATTTAACACTGTCGGCTACCACAGCATTTCCTTCTAGTCCCTGGGGTCAACTCTTCATGGACATTTTGGCTTGGATTATAAGAAAGAATTGACTTATAAAAATAATGCTGGGGGGGGAGGAAATAAAGCCATAAATCATTTGTTTCACATTAAACTAGTGAAGACAGCACCAATTGCTGACTTGGTGATTATACAGGGGATCCACAATCAGGGGAATATATTTTTCTGCTGGCTATACTTTAATGAGGCCATCTGATTGCATCCTGTGAGTTATGTCAGACTTGATATTAATTCTGTATTGTTACATCCATCTGGAATTGAGTCAGACCTCTATATGACAACTCTTAAGATGTTCCACTATTTTTATTTTGGGTTAGGTGTGTGGTGTATTAGCTTTCAACTGTTACCAAACATTCTCCAAAATGTTCAAAACCGAAAAAGGATTGTCTTTTTTAATAAATCAACTTTATGAAATAAATCATTTCCCATACTTTGTTGAGATTTTCTGTTGGTTTACAAAACAGGTCATTCAACTTCATTATTCCAAAGTTCACATAAAAAATGAATATCAATTTCATAAATTTCCTTTAGTTTCTTATAAAAATAAGTCCCTGGCTTAGAAGCCTCAACTGAATCCTCCAAAGGCTCTAACAGTTGTGAAATTTTAGAGCAATGTTTTTAAACTTGGCAACTTTAAGATATGTGGACTTCAACTCCCAGAATTCCTCGACTTTAAATCTTAAAAGGTAACTTTAAATCTTAAAGTCTCAATTTAATCAAGATTTGAGTTTTAAATGTCAAGATTTAAGTTCCAACCTTAAAGTCAATCTTAAAATTGATAGGTTTGAAAAACACTCCTTTTGAAGCAAAAACAGCATCAGGATCAAACAGCCTAAGAAAAGACACATAATAAACAACCAAGAAGCTATCTAGGTAAATCAATCTCTATTTCTGCAATCTAGGTAAATCAATCTCAACCTTTACAAGAATTTTAAAAACAGCTTTGTCAGAACTAAGTTGGTCCAAACAATATTGTTGTGAAAATACTACTAAATCAAACCAACCCAAAGCAAACCATCCGTTTATATAATTGTTTCTTGTGTCAAATTTGGGAATAGGTTCAAATTTACTGGTTTAGAAAGTTTTCTAGGTAAAGAGTTATAATGAATCTGTAGTGAATAGCATGGGAGTCTCTGGGATCTTTCCTCCTGCTCTAAGGTAGCAGCTTCATTAGCAGCACTTCCCATACCTATTCTCCAAAGAGACACACCTCACCTGGGGCTGTGGTGGTGTAGTGGTTAAAATGCAGTATTGCAGACTAACTCTGCCCACAGCCAGGTGTTCAATCCTGACCAGTTCAAGGTTGACTCAGCTGTCCATCCTTCTGAAGTCAGTAAAATGAGAACGTAGTTTGTTGGGGGCAATATGCTGACACTGTAAACCACTGAGAGAATGCTGTAGAGCACTATGGAGCAGAATATAA
Organism: Protobothrops mucrosquamatus; assembly: GCF_001527695.2. Taxonomy (NCBI): domain Eukaryota; kingdom Metazoa; phylum Chordata; class Lepidosauria; order Squamata; family Viperidae; genus Protobothrops; species Protobothrops mucrosquamatus. The sequence goes on from NW_015387088.1 coordinate 248,111, forward strand.
GTCTAAGTGCTATTGCTAATTCTCTTGCCTCACTTCCAGTGCATGAGGGAAGTAGGTGATTTTCTGAACAGAAAAAAAAATGATAAAAATGAAACGATGAAAATTTCTGTATGTCACTTCCTGGCAATATATTACTGTGAGGCTGGATATCAGCCTTTCTCTTGTCCCCACTCTTTGCCTTTCGGCTCCTTTTTTAGGTATACAAAGCATTATTATCTTCTCCAAATACCAGAGGTGACAAAAGCAATTGATTAATTTCTCATCTTTGAGATTGTGTCTCAAAACAATCTCACAAGTGATAAAAAAGAGAAACATATAAAAATAATGTTTAAATTTTAAAATCTGAAGTGACACATTGCTTCCATATTTTTTTTAAAGGTGAGTGGTTGCAAAGCAGTTCTGAAGGTGTGTTTTTCTCAAAGTACCATTGAAATAATGCACCCTTCAAAGATTTATACAACTCATAAGAATTAGTCTTCAGATTCTGCACTTCCCCAAATGTCCCCTAATTTTCACAAACATTTCTCAGCAAAAAAATATGGATCCAGAGAAAGTTTCTCCATGAATCACTTAGTCCTTATAATTCTTGAATAAAGTTCTCTTCATGTTCCTTTGAGTGCCCTTCTTCAAAGCTATAGAAATAAAGGAAGACAGATTTATATCCATTCTTCTTTGTACCTCAACCCTAATCCAATTTTTAACTGTGTGCTTTCCATTTTTAAAAAGATGCCCAGGTATTTGTTTTATGGAGCTGCCATTATCATAGTAGTTTCATCTATAATTATAGTTGTATATTAGAAAAAAATAAATCAGTGCAGCAATACATGTTAGATGAAAAAAGTGACTCCTATAGCAATCAGATGTCAGATCTAAAACTCTGTATGTTATAGAAGTGAAAGTAAGACACCACAGGCAGCATGTCTTTGAAATATTTCAGAAACAATGGAGAAGTAGCTTCTATATTTTAAACACCAAGGCATTGTTGTTGGTATATTTGCTTTACAAATGAGATCCAGCTTCTCTTTATACATTTGAAAAACGTGCAATTCCTAATCTACAACAACTATGATTTCCCCCCCTGAGGAGAATGCGAAGTAAATGGATCATTCTGAATCATATTTGGAACCATTGGTGGCTTATTGTGAGATCCATGAGGAAATTCTTTTAAATCCCTATCATAGACATACATTGGGCAAGGATAGATTTTTCTAACAGGTCTGTATCTTACTTGTTTTCTCTTTCAAGCCTTTTAAAATGTTCCATTAAGTTTCAGTGCTATTGGCGGTTAATTCCACTTGAATGACTAAAGAACTTCAATTTGGGGTATTCATTTGAACATTTTGTGCCCAGTAAGGGCATTTTTGCTTTTGTTTTGCTTTGAGTCTGGAGAAGGGCTCCACATTTTCCTACTGAATTAATGTGAGCTGGGCCAGTAGTATAAAAATAGATAAGATTAGAGACATTTAGCAGCCATTTCAATGTTTTGATTCTTTGAAGTGTGTGGACAGAGCTGGTGCATTGAATTGATGCACGAAAACAGCTCAGCCTTTCTTTTTCTAAGCTGGCAATTGAATAGTCTGTTAATGGACATGAGGTGGAGGGAGGGAAGCCAATTTGTTTAGTCCAAAATTAATTGCCTAAGGGAGTGCAAAAACCATTTAGCACACAGCAGGTACTACAGCAAGATTGGCTGTTCTGGATCAGCTAATTCCAAGTCTTCTCCAACAGTGTTTGTTGTTTGGGTTGAAATACTTACAATTCCTACTGAACGTTTTGCTAATCCAGGATATAAGGAGCCAATAGAGTTTAGAATCATATCCATGATGTCCCAGAATCCTCCCCCCCCAATTCTTGTCCTCTGACTTGAGCTATAGGGGGGTAATAATAGACACTATGAACATGAGCAGAATGCTTTGCACCACTGAGTAGCTTCAGTAAGCTCACTATCATTTGGATCATATGAACAAGAAAAGGCAGCCCACAGAATCCCCAAGACCTCTCCGATGGGCAAATAAGTACTATGGAAATACTTAGTACTTAGTACAATACATAGCTGTTTTCAAATCCATTCTGAAGCAAGGGTGTTTGGCTCTAGTTCTTTTTTTTTCATTTAATGGGTTTTCATTTTTTTTCATTTACCTTTACCTTTTTATTTTTCATATTCTATTGTTCCATTTCAATGCACAGCAATTATCAGCATTTCTTTTTAGAGTAGAATAAAATGTAATAAAAGTGTTAGCTGACTGTTTTCTGCAAAGCCTTTCCTAGGTTGGGGATAAAAATTCTGTTCATTAATTTATCTGTCTCTCTGCTAATTGCATATACTGTTGATACTGTATTTGTCACACAGCTTTAATAAATATATTGTGCTAGTGAAATGTTGGTTGGGAAAGACATCTGGGGCACTGTTTCCCAATTATGTTGAAATACAGTCTCTGCATCAATAACACTAAATGTAATTGGCTGATTTAAGATGTCTATCTTGGTTTTCTTGAGGGTGGGATAAGGAAAAAAGAACACTCTCACTATCCAATCAACTAACATGAAAGTAACACTTCAATAATATTGGTCAATCATCAAATTTAAGAGGAAAAACCCAATATTTTCCCCTATATTTGAAATGCAATAAAACCAGTTAACAATTAAGGTCTAATTGAAACTGTCTACTTTTGTAACCTTTTGCGATAGTTGAAATGTTCTCTTCATATTCAGGCAGTTAGTCTGTACTCTTGGGGAATATATTTGCATTTTAACTATTTATTTTATGTCTGACTGATAACTATAAAAAGTATAAAACATTATTGATTATGGAATGCAATCCAACATCAATAATCATAATAATAATGAAAAATAAAACAATGGAAAATTATTTATAAAAAGTACAAATCCACAAATTACTCAAAGGTTTTCTTCTTTGCCCCTTCTCAATAAAGCAAAGCAAAGCATAAATACAAAGCAGTACCCTAATTCAAATTCTGACACATATAAACAATCAAGAAATATAAATATTGTAGCATTAACTTTACTATTAACCTTATTTTAAGATCACAGGAAATTAATTTCACATTATTCAAAGCATTTCTTCCCCTTGACTATCCATGAAAGGATATTCAAACTCATTATTCCAAGTCATGTAAATACCTAATTTTAATTCCATTAATTTTCTTCAACTTCCTGTGATAAAAATGGTTAACAACCTAGAATCCATAATTAATTCTTCCAAAACCTCCAACTATTGTTGAACTTCAGAAGCAACATTGCCATTTGAACAAAACAGACTGTGTAACAAATGCTTATGCTGAACGAACTGTCAAATAATCCACCAATACCATCACTTCATCATTACATGATGTTCTGTCATTGTCCATTTAGCAAGGCAGCCACAGTAGTTCAGAACTGTAACTCTGGCAAACTTCCAATTGAAATGGATCTAAATAAATTTCCTCCAGATGAATCTGGATTTGCAAGACCATTATTTTCACCTATTGAGTATTTGAGATTGAGTATTTGAAACTGACTTATATTTAGAATGGTCTTCTGAGTTCACCAGAATCCTTTTCAGTAAAATCTTACTACTGTGTTCTTCAAGGATGCAGGAACTCAGCCCATGCTCAAGGAGGTGTTTGATCACCTGCCATAATGGTGATCCCAACATGGTTTGATTTAAGGATGGGAAAAGGTTGAAGTAGGTTGTGGCCTTACCTCTCTCTTCACACTCCTGAGCTCTGAAACAGGAAAAAAAATATCTATATGAACCTGGAAAGCAGTTGCCCAAATTATTTCTCTATTTCCTGTCTTAGTACTGCAGTCACTTAAGGCAAAATTGGGACTTTGAAGAATCAAAATTGCTCACAATGAGCCTCCAACTCTTTCAATTGCTTTGCTTTAACATTTTACTATGTGGAGGAGATACCACACAGTATGGAAAAGCATTGTTGATCAGGTTCATATGACAGAAATGGAGGCAGAAAACAAATCCTTTTTCAATGCACAGAATGCCATGGAATGGGATTATTGTCCATTTCATTGTGACACTTCTTCCATTTGTGATCCAATCTGTTACTGATCAACTTCATTGCCCTTAGTTGCTTGCTAAGGCCAAGCTAAGCTAAGCCCTGCTGCAGGCTTAGGAACTATAGGATCAATGTCCAAAGTCATCTCCATATTCTGCAAATAAATTTTGATGTATTTATTTATTTATTTATCATTTAATATACCACACAGCTTCTAGGATTCCAGGTAGTATATGAAAATAAAAAATAATACATATGTAATTCAGTGTCAACCCAGTAAATGGGACAGCAGATAATGTTAAATCAACAACACCCCCCCCCCTTAATTTTCACAGGTCTGTAAAAAACAGATAGGAATTGTGCCTTGCACACCTTCCATTGTGAGGTTTTTCATAACAAGGATTCCCTTAAAGTCAATGTCTCTTTGGTGGCTTGGCAATTCGCTCTTTGCTTGAGCACGGGGAGATTCTACCCTAAGAAAGTTGGAAGTATCTATCTAAAGGTAGCCTGGAAACCAATCCACAGAAGGCCTTATTGGTGGAAATCAACATTTGGAATTGGGTTTAGACAGCCCCCCAAATTGATTTTCTAGTGGCTCTTACCAGCTATTGTCTTTTAAATCAGACATAGTTTTCTTGATTGTCTTCAAAGATACCCCCATATAGAGTGCCTTACAGTAATCCAAATGTGCGGCAATGAGGATATACCGGTAAGTCACTACTGCTAGAGCTTTAATGTCTGTTTAGGGCTGAAACTGACACACAACCTAAACTGGGTAAAACACCCCCTCTTTCTTTTGATCTTGCAAAAGAACCCACGAGGTCAGAAGTTATAGTGCTGCTTCTTCAGAGGAAGGAAAACTCTCTTTAAATTATTTATGAAGACCATCAATGTACCAAGGTGTTTGTCAACAAACAATAACTCTGTCTTGCTGGGATTCAGCCTAAGCTCATTCAGACCCTCACAGTCTCTGGTCTCTGGTATTTCAATAATAGATGAGATGCAAAATTCCCCAAACACATTTAGAAAACCATCCAAATCCATCAAGCATCCACTTTCTAATCATCAGCAACAGCTAAACAGAATGTTATATCCAACGTGTGCATGGAAATCTCAAGATAAAGCCAGATACCATTCTAGCTTCCTCAAAAAGTGGAGTGCAGTGGAATGGATAGTATGTTAACAGTATTGCTACCTGCCCTGGCTATCAAAATGCTATAGCAAGCATTCAACATTAGCAGCAGACAGAGATTCTGATCTGTGAGATAGAATTCGTGTAGGTACAGCATTCCAAAAGGAATGGAAGTTTGTCACCAACCTATCCTCTTTTCTCTGCAATGACAAAATTGCAGCCATTGACTGTATGTTATTTTGCCGTTTATTATCTGTTCCCTGGCCAAACTCTCTCACCATCTCCCAAACAACATTTAAACACCAGTAAAAATAAATGGTTCCTCAGTCTTTTAGAGTCCAAACACTTTTCTAGTGCTTTTATTCTTAAGGAAAAACTGAGCACCTTTTATTTTAGTCCAGGGTGTAAATATGGTGAGCTCTTTATGCAAAGATATTGTACCTGGGGTATTTTTCAGCGACCTCATCCTGCAAAAGATAAGTATTATTTTCAGCAGTTTCTCTGACAGTAGATGCAGCTAATTATGTATTTGTTCCGAGGGGTAAAATGGTTAAATTGTATATACTCAGGGTTAAACTTTGATCATGCAATCCGACAATAAGAAAGAAAATATTTATGTATTGAACTTGCATGCTGTACAACTCTCAACGACTCTACCTCTATTGCTGTCTTTATTGATATTTGTTCTCTGACAATCAACTTAAAAAACTAATTAAAACTGCAACGTCTTTTGAACATTTAGAATTCTGCTTGAATATACCTCCCTCAACCAAACTTTCTATAAAAGCTGTTTAGAAGAAATATAAGTCTCTGGTTCCCAAACTTAGCATTGGTCTATGCTTGGCTGGAGACCTCAACCATTTTGCATTCTATATTATAAAGGTGAATACCATTAGATAATATTAATATAAAAAAAATAGTGGGCAAGAAAAAAGGTATGTATGATACACACATATCTGGACTATATTGAAGCTGCAGGCAAGCTAGGAAAGCATGATAAAATACACTGGCAAAATTAAAAATAAGGAGGCAGGAGGGGGGGAAGAAGCCCCAATGGGCAATAGCCAAACATTATGAATGTACAAACCTGAATCCCCCATACAGTTTAAGAAACAAATCAAATGGTTTTTATCATTAATGCTATGTAAACTAATAGGAAGTGAAATAAAGTCTTCTGGTGGTTACTGTATTAAAATATATGAATCTTAAATGAAAGTGAGTTTTAGATAAAAATACTATAGGAAAAGGAAGGGAGGAAGGAAGGAAGGAAGAAAGAAAGAAAGAAAGAAAGAAAGAAAGAAAGAAAATAAAGGTAAAGGTTTCTAATGTAGCCAATGACTTATAAAAATAGCAGACATAGTTAAGAGCCAGAGATAAAGAAATAATAGCAAACACTGATTTAACAGAATCTTAAGAGTTGGCATAATTTTCAGCCTTCATACAATTATGGAAATATTTCTGAGCTTCACTTGATAATTTAAAAAACAAAGGCAATTAGAAACTGGACGACATATCAAAGATTCTTTCCCTAAGCATTTTTTCCACTGTGCTGAACATCTTTCTGTGTTGTTGACCTCTGCTAGTGTAATCTGGGAAAAGCCTAATATGAAGCTTTCCATCTCCCCATTCAGTTACTCGAGGAGCTCAGCTTTCTATCCATTTTTATTCCCTGATCCCTGATCCCCATGTAAGGAACCTTGTAATGAATAACAAAGTTCACCAACTGTACGATAAAGGAGAAATATTTCCCCTTTTAGGGCTTCCATAAAAAAAATCATTTATGCATTTCCAGGTTTCACCTGCAATTTCAATTTCACATACATTAGCGAGTTGAGAATGAAATTCCAGGATTATTATTCTGATAATCTTCCCAGCCTTTAAGGAAGGACCAACCATCCCAATTCTAAAATAAGGACTGATGTGCATAAAGTCTTTGATACCAGCAGGAAGCCTAATTTTCTCATTCCTTTCCCATTTGTCCTTTAAACTATCAATACATAAATAAACAGTGAAATTCTCCAATAATCCTAGTGTCGCTTTGGATAGTGAAACAGCCAGCATATACATTTAATAAATTTAAAAAATAAATAATAAATAGTACTTGTACATTCTGTGAGAATAAATTAGCATATCTTGCAACTCTGATTTTATAGAAATAAAAAAACAGAATAAAAGCAGGGAGATTTTACTTTCAGAGTAAAGGGGAAAAAAACATTTCCTCTGAATGAAAGTGATTGTGAATTTTATGTTTATTTCCCATATTTTTTCCCATTTCTCCAATTCTATATTATATCCGAAATTTTTTGCCCATGTAATCATTGTGTCTTTGACAACCTCATCAACAGTAGCAATTGTGGGTGAAGACTTAAGATCCTTGCTTGAGGGAGCCAGAATGCCCAACCCACCACATTCCTACACATGCAGATACAAGCATGTACCCTATTTACAAGCCTTTGCTGATAATCAAAACACAATGTAATATAGCTGACTCTGGTTTTGCTTTGCGAACTTTAAATAGCAATTAGTTATCAAGATTAAAATATTATGGAGGATACCAGAGAATGCCAATATCCATCTGAGAACATGTTATCTTGATCAGAAGTCTGAGTCTATACATATTTAGTGTGTCAATATTCTTGGGAATGGCAATTAGTCTTTCTTTAAAAACACAAACACATGAACATAGTAGTGGAAGATTCAAGAAAAATAGCTCAGAGAAACTAATTCAATTGCAGAGGTGGAATAAGCTTTAATAACAACGAAGAACAGCTAGTGAAGAATTGAGGCACTTTGCCATGCGTATGTCAGTTCCAAGGTTTAAACCTTGCATCTCTTTCTCCCATTTATATTATTAATGGACTTTTTGGCACTCATTTCTCACTCCTGAATGTTGCAGAAACCTACATTGTATTTTGATAATGGTTTTGTCACCTTTCAGTCTCTACTTTCCATGCCAGCAATAGCTTTTATGTTCCTTTAACAATTGCTGGTGTTTAATATTATTCCCCCCCCCCTCCGAAACATCAGTCTTATTTGCCCATACTGTGAAATCTTTTTTATTTTATTTTATTTTTTCATTCTTGTAAATTCAGTTCTTGTAAATATTAATATTCCTAAGGGTTTGACAATCTAAAGAAATATATTTATATTATTTATATTATTTATATTATTTATTTATATTTATATTTATATTTATATTTATATTTATATTATTTATATTTATATTTATATTTATATTTATATTTATATTTATATTTATATTTATATTTATATTATTTATATTTATATTATTTATATTTATATTTATATTTATATTTATATTTATATTTATATTTATATTTATATTTATATTTATATTTATATTTATATTTATATTTATATTTATATTTATATTTATTTATATTTATATTTATATTTATATTTATGTAAGTTTAAACTTCAAATGAAACCATTCATTCATTTGTTTGTTTAAAAACTACCTATAAAATGCTTGTTCGCTAAGCAGGTTATGGGCAAAAGAAACCTATTCTAAGACTCTTTTAATGTTATCTCAGCTTCCAAACAACAAAATAGTTCCATTTTTTCCTTACACATGTGGACCAATAACCAGAATTCTCAGCAACCACTATTCTGATGTAATGGTATCTGGAAATGATCTTGTTAAAAGCCACAGACTCTATTCCAGGGGTGTCAAACTTGCAACGTCAAATGATGTGTCATGATGTAGCGTGACTTTTTTCCCATTGCCGACAATGGGGTGGGTGCTGTTACGCCGAGATGCATCCGGCCCACAGGCAGGCAGTTTGACACCCCTGCTCTATTCTATTTTTCAGCTTTATTCTGTTCTACTAGCCAATGGTCAGTCAAGTGGCAGCTGATCCCACAGAAGGAATGAGGGTGTGGCAAATGTTTCAGGAGAGACCCTTCCTTCTTTCAAGAAACAATGGATAGAAACTAATCAAAGAGAGAATCAATCTAAAATGAAGGAGAAATTTCTTAACAGTGAGAACAATTAACCAATTAATTAACCAATTAACTTCAGAAGTTATGGATATTCCATCACTGGAAGCTTTTAAGAAGAGACTGGGCAGCCACTTATCTGGAATGGTACAGGTTATTTTGCTTCAGTAGGGGGTTGGATTAGAAGACCTCCCAGGTTCCTTCTAATTCTGTTATTCTGTTCTGTTATTCTTGGACTATAAATGTATATGTGTGTGGGGGGGAATAAGATGTACTTTCTGACTGGCAAGATTCTGTTAATGTTTCTGTTAATGGGAATTAACAGGGGAATCCTGGGAATTAAAGTCCACATATCAAGAGGAAACCTCCTACTGGGCTGTTCTGGAATGTTCCTTCAGCTGAGCAGCAGCTCAAGCTTTCAATGGTGACTATTCAAAGGTTACTGCACATCTGGATTAAGTGGATTCAACTGTGAGAGATTGTAAGGAGTCTGGAAAAGCGTAATGGAATGTGCACTTGTAGCAGTAGAGGGAGAGAATTTTGACAACTTAGAACTTTCCCAGAAGGAGGCCTAGAGATGGAGGCAGGAGAAGGAGGGGAAGAGGTTCAGAGTAACCACACCCTAGTATCTCTCAGGATATGTTAGTAACTTAGAAAATTATAGTTTTAGATTGGTAAGATTCTGTCTATTAGGTATAAGCAAATAAAGGATCGGACTTGATAGGATCTCACTGTCTCCTCTCTGGACTTGAGCCTGATAGAAAGAAATGGAAGAGAGAGTGGACACAAACATTTAAGAGATAATGGGTAATTCAGTTGACAGCTTATCTATGAAGGAGAATCTGCCTTAATTAAGTCAGTACTAATTAGGGCAGGAATTTTTCCAACATTCTATCTTTACTGCATCCTAGCATTAAAAATAAATTATTGAAATCAGTATAAATTCTTGTTTCCTTGATCTTGTCCAGCTGTGTGAGGCTTAACAAGAGCAAAGCTTAGTTCTAGCTGGATGCTGCTAATGGAATCTTTAGTCATCTCTCTTTTTTAAAAAAAAACTCAGAATGTGAAATGCCAGAAGATTTTGATGATGATACGAAGATGATATAATATCTTGGATACAGTAATCAAAGTCATGTGTTTTGTCATAGCACATCAGATTAAACAGCAATGAGAAAGGGAAATAATCTTTGTATTTCTTTGCATGATTGGTGCATGATTTTTTTTAAGAAGGCAAAGTTTTGAGATGTGGAAGGTTATATATATAAAAAAGGTTTCTTGTGCTGCAAACTGTTTTCTCCAAAGTGTTTTGCCAGGGACATATGAAGAAGCCATTTTGGTATAGCTGAACCATTTCTGCTTAAAATTTCATGACTTAATCTATAATGTTTAACCCCCCCCTGGGTTTCCTTGACTTTTCTATTTAGATTTTTGATCCTACTGTTTTTAATCTGTTGTGTTTTATAATGATTTGTATTTGTATTGTAAACTGCCCTGGGAAATTATTTGAATGACAGAATATAAATAACTAAATTTATTTCCCCCTCTGATTAAGATCTCTTTCACCTGGCTTTTGCAATGCAGTTCAGATACATTTATTTTGTCCTTAAATAGTGATTAGAAATACTAAATTTACTATTGGTGTCATATAAACAAATTAATTTACATTTTAAAAATTAGGTGCACTCTCAGACACATTCTAGTTCTTAAATCTTACATTTTGTTTTAAAAGGTTTTGATTTATAACATGAACAATTTAAATATATATGTATTAAAATATATATTTTGCCTCTCTATGTATTGTTGTTGTTAGTTGCGAAGTCGTGTCCGACCCATCGCGACCCCATGGACAACCTTCCTCCAGGCCTTCCTGTCCTCAACCATCTTCTGGAGTCCATTTAAACTCACACCTACTGCTTCAGTGACTTCATCCAGCCACCTCATTCTTATTTATTTTATTTATTTATTTATTAACTTATATGCCGCCCTTCTCCCCACGGGACTCAGGGCGGCTCACAGCATGTTAAAACAACACAAAAACATTTCCCCTATAAAAGCCAATTAAAAACCAAATATTTATGGCTGTGTCATTATTAAAATCATTAAAAATTGTCCCTATTTAAAATTCACCCTAGGTCAGTCCCGCTTGCTGAAAAAGCCATGTCTTGAGGGCACGGCGGAAGGTTAGGAGATCCGGGATCGTCCGGATCTCGGGGGGTAGTTCGTTCCAGAGGGTGGGGGCACCCACAGAGAAGGCCCTCCCCCTGGGGGTCGCCAGCCGACATTGCTTGGCCGACGGCACCCNCCAGAGTCTCGCCCCCTATAGTCAGCGATGGAGTCAGCTGACTATGCCGGGGCGCCGGCAACCACAGCCACTCGGTCTTGGAAGGGTTGAGTCTGAGTCTGTTCCTCCCCATCCAGACCCGTACGGCCTCCAGGCAACGGGTCATCACGTCAAGGGCATCGTTGGGGTGGCCTGGGGTGGAGATGTACAGCTGAGTATCTGTCATCCCCTTCTTCTATTGCCCTTAATCTTTCCCAGCATTAGGCTCTTCTCCAGTGAGTCCTTCCTTCTCATTAGGTGGCCAAAGTACTTGAGTTTCAACTTCAGGATCTGGCCTTCTAAAGAGCAGTCAGGGTTTATCTCCTCTAGGACTGGCCGGTTTGATCGCCTTGCAATCCAGGGGACTCGCAGGAGTCTTCTCCAGCACCATAGTTCAAAGGCCTCAATTCTTTTGCGCTCAGCCTTTCTTATGGTCCAACTTTCACAGCCATACATTGCAACTGGGAAAACCATGGCCTTGACTATACGTACTTTTGTTGGCAGGGTGATGTCTCTGCTTTTTAGTATGCTGTCTAAATTTGCCATAGCTTTCTTCCCCAGGAGCAAGCATCTTTTAATTTCTTGGCTGCAGTCCCCATCAGTGATGATCTTGGAGCCCAGGAAAATAAAATCTGTCATTACCTCGATTTCTTCCCCATCTATTTGCCAGAAATTGAGAGGGCTGGATGCCATGATCTTGGTTTTCTTAATGTTGAGTTTCAAGCCAACTTTTGCACTCTCCTTCTTTACCCACATCAAGAGGCTCTTTAGCTCCTCTTCACTTTCTGCCATTAGAGTGGTATCATCATCTCTGTGTATATGGATATGTATATGTGTGTATATGCACACTCATATACATACATAGACATGCATCTATCTGCTTAAACAAAATACTTAGGATTATCCAATGCACATTAGAACTCTACATAGAAAAGGAGATATGTGATGTTAAAGTTGGTTGTAGCAGAGGCTGAAGAACACAAGATATTACTGCTAGTGCATGCTGGATATTTAAAAACACCACCCCCCCAAAAAAATTAAAAAGTGAATAATACTTTATTTTTTATAGGAAGGAATAATTATATTAATTGTGTCAATCATATAAGATCCAGAATGTGTATAGAAAAATGGGAATCCCAGAACATCTCATTCTCCTCATATGTAACCCAGGCATGGACCAGAAAGCCATAGTTTGGATTATACATGGCAAAACAGAGTGGCTTCAAGATATATACTTCTAATGTGGGTACACATTGGAGGACTTAAAGGACTAGGTTGGGGCAGATCTTCCTGGAGAAAATCTATTTAAGTAATCATTAAGAGCCAATACTGACTTAACAGTACATAATCAAATCAAATACATTCTCTCTCTCTCTCTCTCTCTCTCTCTCTCTCTCTCTCTCTCTCTCTCTCTCTCTCTCTCTCTCTCTCTCTCTCTCTCCCTCCCTCTCCCTCCCTCCCTCCCTCCCTCCCTCCCTCTCTCTCTCTCTCTCCCTCTTTCTCACACTCACACAAAACACAGAGATCAATATAAACATATGACAAACGGTTGTGGGACTTGGGTTTGGCTAGTCTAAAGAAAAGAAGAAATAGGGGAGACATGATAGCAGTATTCCAATATTTGAGGGGCTGCCACAAAGAAGAGGGGTCATATTATCCACCAAAGCATAAGAGGGCAGGACAAGAAACAATGGTTGGAAACTGATCAAAGAGAGAAGCAACTTGGAATTAAGGAGAAACTTCCTGATAGTGAGGACAATTAACCAGTGGAACAGCTTGCCTCCAGAAATTGTGGGTGCTCCATCACTGGAGATTTTAAAGAAGAGACTAGACAGTCACTTGTCTGAGATGGTATAGGTTCTCCTTCTTGAGCAGGGGATATAGATTCTCCTGCTTGAGCAGGGGGCTGGACTAGAAGACCTCCAAGGTCCCTTCCAGCTCTAATTCTATTCTATTCTATTCTATTCTATTCTATTCTATTCTATTCTATTCTATTCTATTCTATTCTAATAAAATTATTTGGTTGCCTATTCCCTTTTATTACTCAGTTTGATTTCTTCTATTGCATTGTTCCAAATATTTTCTTCTTTTTATTTTGGCATAATATTGTATCTTTATTCCTGACTATAACAGAACTTGGCATGCAATACTCACATTACTATACTATACTATCCTTATTTCCTGTCTTTTCATAATAGCATTTAGACTTACATACTGTTTCACAGTGCTTTACAGTCCTCTCTAAGTGGTTTACAGAGTCAGCATATAGCCCCCCAACAATCTGGGTCCTCATTTTACTGACCTTGGAAGGATAGAAGGCTCAGTCAACCTTGAGCTGGTGAGGATCGAACTGCTGAGAGTCAGCAAAATTAGCCTGCAATACTGCACTCTTGTACTGTAGTGAGTCTTGGACTCTTCACGTACGGCAGGAGAGAAAGCTGAACACTTTTCATATGCGCTGTCTCCGACGTATTCTCGGCATCACCTGGCATGACAAAGTCCCAAATAGCGCAGTCCTGGAATGTGCTGGAATCTCTAGCATGTATACACTATTGAAACAGCGACGTCTACGCTGGTGTGGGCATGTCGTGAGAATAGCTGATGGTTGAATTTTGAAAGATCTCCTGTATGGAGAATTAGTGCAGGGAAAGTGCCCCAGAGGGAGACCTGAGCTGCGATATATCTGCAAGAGGGACCTAAAGGCCTTGGGAATGGACATTAACAGCTGGGAATCCTTGACCTCTGATCATTCAGCCTGGAGGCTAAAGACGCAGCATGGCCTTCTCCAATTTGAAGTGACACTTGTGTGGCAGGCTGAGGCAAAGAGGCAGTCCCAGAACCAGCGAAATCTGGGGGCTGGACAAGGGACAGATTGTATCTGCCCTCAGGGTGGAAGGGACTGCCATTCTCGAATTGGCCTTTTTAGCCAAACCAGATGCTGCCTTAGGATCTCTTTCCAGAGCACGATACCATAATCTCTCGAGACTGAAGGATGCCAATGGACCGAATTCTAACCACTGAGCCACCATGGCTTTTAATTATTATTTCTTCCATTATTTTTTTCCATATCTTTTTAATTCTTTCATTTTTTAAAAATTCTTTCTGGCTTGTTAAATTTGTAATGATATACCCACTTCCATGCATCTATTTCACAATATTTTTATAAGATTATTGGATGTGTTTAAATTTCAGCTTTTGGGGTTACTTTCTACCAAGTGAATTCATTGACAAAGTCAAAAGTGTCAAAATGTCAGACATGACCAGATGATTGAAGCCTCAGCTCTTTTAACACATGTCACATGAATCACATGGCTATAAAAAGGGACAGGGCTTTGATCATCTGGTCACATCACCCAGATTGACAGTTTATTTCCCCTTGCTGACACTTCCCCTTCCCCGGTGCATCTTACATTAACTTAGCCCTTTGTAACCTCTGTCTTAAAGCAGAGGCTGCTATGAGTTTGGGAAGGAAAAATCCCCTTGTGATTCCTAAGTGATTTCTCTCATCTTTTTTGCAATGCACTTTAAACAAACCTGGCAGCAGTTCTCTGCCAACGGGGAGTAAAGCGAAAAACAAATTAAAATTTCAATTATAGACAGCAATATTTTTCCTACTATTAAAACCCATACAGATTCAGAAATGGCTAAACAATATTGCACAGATGTTAGAAAAAGTCTAACTGTAGACTGTTATAGCTCAATGCAATGAAACACCTTTTGTCCTACAAAGAACATTGTGCTGAAAACGAGGGGGTCTGTCTTTATCACAATATATACAAGCCGCAGATTAAACAGTTTTAAAGGTACCATGTACACTAAAAACATGATACATATCAAAAATAACCCCTCATCACTTTCTGGTAGAATGCCCCAAGTTTCAGGTAGCAATTTGCAAAGTGTTCCTCACCTCCTATGTTGGATTTTCCCTTATTCTGACCTATATCCAGACTGATTTTTCATTTCTTGAAGTTCCTTTATCTTTTTTAAGCCTTGTTTGTTGCCCAGCTTTGATTGCTTGTGATTGTTGTTATTAGTTACTTAACTTCAGTCTCAGTTGTATTAGTTTATAGGTTTTTCTTAGTGGGAGAACACTCTGTTAGGGAGAAGAGGAAGGAAAATGAAAGTTAAGTAGTGGATAGTGTAAGTTGTTAGAAGTAGGAGAATGAAGCTGAAATTGAGCGAAATAGAGTCGTGCAGCACTGGCATATATCAGGCACTACCTTACCAACATCAAATCTGCCCACTAGATATGATCATGTTGTGAGGGTCTCCTGAAAGTCCTTGACTAATGTGGAGATGATGGTACCTGGGAAAGACAATAGTTTTTTTCCTGTAGCGGCCCTCATATTTTGGAACTCACTTTTCCCCAAAGTCTGGGCAGTGAGTTCCTTGCAAGCATTTTGTAAAGTGGTGAAAGACAGATTAATTCTAGTGTGCTTTTAATCCACCTGATAGTCTTCAGTGCTCATCTCTTGGGATTGTTTAAATATCTTACAATCTTTATATTCTTTGTTATATGCTGCCCAGAGTCTTTGGTCTGGATGGGTTATAAGAATTATTAATAAATAACTACAAAATGAAAGGCTGATTAACTTATAGGTGTTGTTAGAATCAAATGCTTATATTCTATAATTCATCACCTGTTAAATACAGTATTTAAAACTATGACTGGTATCCAGTAAATCCCTACTTTTAAATTCTTAACTAGCCTGGGATGTTGGCTTGATTTTGATCAAAGGCAGTTCACTTTCTGAAATTAAGTATGCACAAATGAGATACTTGATGATATATAAAGAACTTCCCTATATGTTTCAATTCATCAGATGCACAATAAATTTGCATTTTTTAAGTTAGATGGGAAGAATTTATAGACAGCCAGGCATGCATATATGTTGGGATATGGGACTCACATTCTCTCCTAAATATTAGCCTCTTACTGAAAGGAAAACACGATTAATTGGCTTGTATTGATGATTGTGATGCTTTTTATGTTGTATTCACTATTTTTATTTATTATATTATCTTTATTTTAGAGTTTTAATAGCTATTGGTCACCCAGGGTCACAAGATTGCGACTGAAATAAATAAATATTGAGCAAATTCTATTAATTTAATGTAAATGGAAGCTTAAATTTAGAGATTATTCTGGCCCTCACCATATTTTTACTTTGGACCACCTACCAGTTGTAAAGTATCTCTTGATATGTCACTTAAAGTCCTGGTTTGATTCTGTTTATCCCCTGTTTTGTAGGTTTCTACTTTCTGCAAATTCTTCACTGGGCATTTCACTGAAAAAGGTTGAATTTCAATTTTTAAACTTCTAAACCATCTCTTTCTGAAAGAGATTTTCTGTCTTTATGTTCCTGACTCTCTTGAAGAGAGAGAGTGCCTGTATTAGTGATATTTTCCCCAATATGGTGTCTGCCGAAAGAAGAGTAATTAACCTATTGTGATATTGTATAGAAGCTCTGTCTCAAGGAGATAAACTGGACATTATTTATTAGATTTATGCCTTATCTTTCTTCAAGGCCTCAAGGCAGCTTGCATGGTGATGTCTCTTTAGATTATGACACAGTGCTGATGACTCTGCTGATGACTGACTACTGTGACTTCATGGCTATTGAACTCTTGGGCTGCTGTGCTTGAAGAGAAATTATTAGTTTCTTGGATCTCCTGCTGCTCTAGTCTCCTAAAGAAGTGAGTGATTGAGGGGAGGGGGAATTCTTAAATTATCTTTTACTACAGAGTAGTGAATGTGGTTGTGACTTCATCCTGAAGTTTACTTCTTAACAGAGAGAGAAACTGTGAGCTCTTAATGATGCTATTTACAAGAAGATAAAGATTGTTCATTGGTACCTCATGGTATTGCTACCTTTCTGAGGAGATAACAGTGATGTATGCTGATGCTACTACAAGAGAAAGACTGTCTATCATGATTCTTTCTTAAAGTTCCCTGCCTGGAAGTGATACTGTTGATACTGTGTGCCTGGTGAGTGAAACTGCACATTGTTTTGATATTACAGCATATTGATGATACTCCATTAAAGAAAAGTAGGGCAATGCTGTGACCTTCATCTGAATGTAGCCTCAGTGGTGTTGTTTGCCTGGGGAGAACTGATACTTATTCTGATACTTATTTCCTAAAAAGGAGAGACTTGCCATTGTGATTTGTAACTGAGATCAGCATTAGTCATTGGCACTTCATGATGATACAATCTCTCTGAAGATTGTAATTGTAATTTGTAATTGTAACCATATGCTTACAAAGAACAGGCGTGATATTTTTCCCCAGAGAAAAGAGAGGGGTCATGTAGCACAAGGTAATGATCCTTGTGATTGATAGCTAATCCCTCTCCTTGAAGAAGGAAGGTTCTTCATTGGGATAGTCCTATCAGCTGTTAAGCTGAGAAAGTACTATTATTTAAAATACTGTTATGTATAACCACTCACTGGAGAAGAGCCTAATGCTGGGAAAGAT
Source organism: Protobothrops mucrosquamatus (assembly GCF_001527695.2). NCBI lineage: Eukaryota > Metazoa > Chordata > Lepidosauria > Squamata > Viperidae > Protobothrops > Protobothrops mucrosquamatus. The sequence continues at coordinate 266,014 of NW_015387088.1, forward strand.
TGAGGGCAATAGAAGAAGGGGATGACAGAGAATGAGGTGGCTGGATGGAGTCCCTGAAGCAGTAGGAGTGAGCTTAAATGGACTCCAGAAGATGGTAGAGGATAGGAGGACCTGGAGGAACATTGTCCATGGGGTCGTGATGGGTCGGACATGACTTCGCAACTAACTAACAACAACAACAACAAATAACCACTTTTACCTAAACTACCCATATAACCTTTACTGGGCCTATATTTAATTTCTTCTGTGAGATCAAGTATGGAGAATGAATGAAAAGACCGAAAAAGACACTGCAGTGGAGAAGGGTGCAACCTGAGGGTGATGCTTTCTCCAGCATAGAACTTGCTGATCTGAGGAAGATATATTTCCAGCACATCTTTAAAAGATTCTAAAGGAAGCTGATTGTGATTCTGTAGATGAAGGGAGATCTAGATCTGACAAGATATAGGCTGAAGAAAAGATACATTTGAAAAAGCCTTAAGGTACATTACAAAGCCTACTTGTCTTGTATAACAAGATAGCGTACTCAGTCTTGTAGATGCTAATTATGTTTTTGCTCCAAAATAACTTTTTCAGGATGCAATAAAGGATTGGAATCTTAGGTCAAGAGAGCAGAAGGTACAAAATAGCTGGGCTTGAACAATTGTTTTGTAGCTAAAAAACGGAATGTAAAAACAAGAGAAACAGGTGAAGGTTATAGAATAATATCTTTGCAAGTCAGAATTAGGTTAAATCTTCTTCTGTCAAGTTGGCTCCATCCTTCCCTTTTTCTAGATTATATTTTGGCTTTGTTGCAGAAGATATATCTTTGTGAGTATATCTGAATTCAGTATAATGTAATGTGCATTAAAAATGTTCCTGTAAAATTATCTTGTTAATTAGTAATGAGAATATGGGAAAATTAGAAATTTCAGTTTATTATGATTTCTTATTTTTCCAAACTTAAATTTGATTTCTCCCATTTCTGCATAAATGTGAGATTTTGAGAAGGGCATTTTTTTTTGGCAAACATTTCCCCTATAATGCTTATGTGTGAACTTCCAGTTCATGGCTTAATTCCCATTCCTAATCTGTGAAAGATTTTATGAATCAAACCATTATTATTGCCATTAAATTAACACTCAGAAAAAAATAAAACAAGTGAAAATGGAATTATATAAGTATATATCATTTATCATTTATAAATATCATTTATATTTATAATTTATTATATTTATATAAATATAAATTGCCTTCAAAGGAAGAAAATGCAGCTTTTCCAAGCCCAAGGAAATAGCAGAGAATATGTATAAAAGCACAAAATTCAGCAACTCAGAAGAATATATCTGAGCAGTAATCATACAGGAAAAGGGACAAATAAAAGTTGTGCTCCCTGCCATGAAATCCCTTCTAGATAAAATAAAGATTTTATAGGCTTTCCTGTAGAGAGAGGACAATGTGGCTAAAGGCCTCCACTGAACCATCCCCACAATGACATATACATTGAGAAATGGGAAAGAATTGCCTCAACAAGACAGCAGAAGACAATGCATCCAGGCTGGACAGAGTGGAGATCTAGCAGAACCTAAGGACTATGGTAGGAGAAAGCTAACAGGCTGATACATATCCATTTATAAACAAAAACCATATATGTGGTGCAAGATTGGGAATCAAATCTACATTGATTGGAAAATCAGTCTCCAAAATATGCTTTTAGTGTTATCAAGGCCTAATGGGAAGAAGCTTTCCAATGAGAGTCCTGGGAAATAAAATTTACCATTATTTTTTTTCCACGTTGACTTAAAATTGCCCCAAAGACCAATAGAGCAGGAGAGATACTATGATCTTTAAAAAAAATCCATTGTGACATCACAGTAACACTATCAAATGATCATCTGTACTTTCAACCTGAAGAAAAGTAATGCTGCCCATGTACTTTTCCATGATAGTGTTAGCTGTTTTTTTTTGGGAGGGATGGATTTTCCCCCTCTGACTAAATTGTATTATATCAAATTGCTGAATTATAATTTAAAATTAAGAATTTTCTTGCTTCTTTCTAATTTAATATTTGGCATACTATACATAAAGCGTCACTTCAAGACTGTAAATATAGTTCATATTACTGTGTGCTTCTCAGTGAAAAAAACAACAACTTTTCAATAATTATATTTTTTGTTCATGTTAGTAAAGACTGAACGTGCAGTATTTTACTATTATCTCCAGGTATTGTGTGGATCAGTCTGTAACTTCCAGCTCTATTTTAAAATAAACTTCAAAGAAAAAATGGTTGGTCTTGAGAAAACACAAGGTTGCATGATGAATCACACAGCTTCTGCTGCCTTGAATGAAGCAAAGTAATAGAATAGGTAATTCTGCATGTGTCTGCTTCTGATAACTCAGCTGTCATAATTTATAGACATATATTAAAACTACCTTGAAATTTGATTCTTTCTGGATGAATGCTTGAATTTGACAAGCTAAACTAGAATAGTGTCTGTCAAAGCAGCCGTTCTTTCGCCAAACAAATATTGCTCACTTTTTTTCTAAACAAAGACTTGATCTGCATTGTCTTTACATTGCTTGGATTTTTAAAAATAATTTTAGGTAAAATTTAAAACAACCTTTTTTAGGTTCCAAAAAAGAAGAATAAGTTTCAAATATATAAATGAAATAAGAAACATATTCCTCTCTTGTATATGAGAAAAACTGAAGATAAAACCTAGTGAGGTGAAGTTTCTTTACACCAAGTTATCTCCCCTCTTATAACTAAAAGTTGTTTCTTTATTTTATTTTATTTGTTTTACAGACATAAACCAAGGGATGCAACATGGAACGAAAAGGAAATAATATACCTTACAATAACACATAGTTATAAAGCCAGACAAAAAAAAGAAAAGAGATAAAAGTCTTCTCTGGGAACAGAATATTATCTTGCTGGGTCAAAATTTAACTTCTGATCTTAAAAGTAGTGCAACAGAATTTGGTCACTGCCTGGGTTGTAGAATCATTCTAATCAGCAGCTATGGTTGGATAGAGAAACACTGTGTGAGTCCTGGAAGGGCCATTAAAAGAAGTATAACATACCTATTTCTGATATCTCATAGAAAAGATAATATAATAAAACACGACTTAAGGATTCCACTGTGTTTGATCTGCAAGAACATAATTATTCATTTTAGGGGACTCTTTTAAATCTTTCTTCCAGGACAGCAATTGGTAAGGTATTTAATGAGCCAGGACATATTTCTTTCTAAATTTAGATACCTCTCAGTTTGCTGATGTCTAGATACGGTTCATGGAATAAATAAAGTGCTGTTGGTTGGATGGAAAATGGCTATGGCGTCAGGAAGCTTCAAAATATTTTGTATGGTGAAATCTCCATGGACAGTGGAGTTGCCACATTCTTGAAGATTGAGTCCTAAATATGCAAATGTTTTTACTTAATGTCTTATCTGTTTTCCATTTGTGAACTTATGGCCACTTGGAGAAAATTAAAACTTTAGTTTTGTAATAATGTATCAGTTTTTCCTCCTCACAAAATTTCACTAGGGATCATAATGCTTGACTTAACTCCAATGGTTACTTCAACAATATGGTTGTGTCATCAACATACTGTATAGTTGTATTGGTAAGTGCTTATTTGAAAGTTTTGGTGGAATGACAAAATACTTTAGATAATATAATTAGAATATATATAAAACTTGAGCAATTGAAGAGCTAAGATGTTGAATATCTCCTGAAACAGAAATAGCTTTGGTGAAATAGCTATTAAGATAATATTTTATTTTAATGTAACTCAGTTTGTGCATTTTATAGATTACAGTACAACTGCTTATCTATTGAAGATGAATAGTCTCCCATAGTCTGGGTCTAGAGATGGATTCAAATGCAGATCTGAGGTCAACAAAGGCAGTCCACGGAGCTTGTCTAAAATAAGTTGACTATTTCTGGATTAGTTATTGTTGCATGAAGACATTATCTAGAGTAGGTTTTCCCAAACTGTGACATCATCTAGATGCAGACAGAGTCCAGAGGAAGTTTGAAGAACCTTTTAGTTGCACATTGTTACAAGAAATTCACTTTGCCTAAAGTTGCCATTGGCTTTGATCATGACACTGAAGTCATACCTTGGAATGATATAAGAGATTGGAGGATTGAGAGATGAGTTCAAGCAGCTTTATGTAGCTTGTCTCATACTTTTGTTATTCAAAGCTTTGTTTATGAGGGTAGAATATAGTTATTGATCAACTACAATGACAGTCATACAAGAGACATTTGCAAGGCTAGAGCACAATTTTCTAGTTGTATCTTTTCTATGCAGACTTTTAATGTGACTTAAATTAATACACCCTGTCCTTTCCCCAATCCAGAAGAATTCTTTTCCTTTGTTCACTTTTTTTTTTTTTTTAAATTTTTTTATTATTTTCAACATAAGAAAAAAAACACATCACAGGTACATCACAGTTAAACCCCCCCCTCCCCCCACCCGGACTTCCCAAACCTAATCCCAGGATATTATTCATCTAAAAGTAACCTTATATTAATATCCCTAACTCCATAAAATATAGTTCTACATAAGTAGGTGAAATATATATATATATATAAAAAGAAAAAAAAAATTTTTTTTATCTAAAAACCTAACCTATATTCCACCATTCTATGCTTATTTTGAATATAAACAATCCATCTTCTCCATATTAATAAAAATTGTTCATTTGAGTGATCCTTCAAATAAGCCGAAATCTTTGCCATTTCAGCGAGATGCGAAACCTTCACTCTCCAGTCCTCTATTGTAGGTAAAACTTGACTCTTCCAGTTTTGAGCTATCAGCAGACGGGCAGCAGTTAAACAATACAGCATCAAGTTCGTTTCTTTTACATCCAAATTATGTGTGATACCTAGGAGAAACAACTGAGGCAAAAAAAAAATTTCTTCTTTTAAAAACTTGTT
>NW_015387088.1:273442-292098 GCF_001527695.2 Protobothrops mucrosquamatus
TCAACTCCTGTGTCAGAAAAGCATAATCTCTGCGCGCTCTAAGTATTTTTGCTGGAATTTCTTTTAAAAGAATGATGTCTTGATTCAAAATTTTAAATCTTTGTTGATAAAAGAGCTGCATTATTTCATTGCGTCTAGACTTTCTTGTAAAATATATCACAATGTCTCTAGGTAGATTCTTTTGCTTTGCAATCCAGGAATTTACCCTAAACACACGCTCTATTTCAAGATAAATTTCCTGGCCCTTTGTTCACTTTTTAACATGAAGATTTTGTGTCCAAGTAAATTTGGAATATCAGCTAACCACATTTCTTATAGAAGTATTATATCATAAGAGATAAAGATGATGAAGTCTGAATATTAAATAGTTTTCCAACCAGCAACATTCCATAAGATTATTGCAAAGTGGTCCAAATAACTAAAGTATCCAAATAACTAAATATATTCAAAAGTGTCCTGCAGTTCCTCAGCAGAAAATGGTCAGGAAAGCTGTTGCAACAATAAAAGAGTAAGAGAAAGAAAGAGAATGAAAACATGGGATTAAAAAATAGAAGGGAAAAAAACACAGGATGTGGTAAAAGGTGGAAACTTTTTAGAGAGAACTTATTGCAAGTTTTTCTTAGTCACCTTCTTGATTCCACTTCTCTCTGCTTTCTTTAGTAATAACTGGGGGAAAATATGGGGGAAAAGAATTTATTCATTATAACTTCTAATTGCTCTGTAAATGTTCATAATTTGAAACAATAGATAGATCTTGGTCTAATGGCCAAACTGGCTTTGAAAGCATTAAGGACTTTGTGCCACTGCCAAGCAGATCCTTTTCACTGCAAGTATTCATCTGGAAGCTTTCTTACTAGATTCAGAGTATTGTGTGTACATGGAGAAGAGTGGGTAAAGAAGACCGATCATAAGAAGTCAAATACTAAGTTGGAAGAGAGAAAGTTGAGATGGCTGGAAATGTATGTCAGTGCAGGAGGTTGGAGATTAGAGGGAAAACAAGAAGTAGTAGGAGTCAGTGAAAGGAAGGACTTTGAAAAGAGAGGTATCTTGCTAATGAGATGGAGAGGAAGGCTAATGGAAGGAAGTATAGCAATAAGAAATCGGATGGGTCAGGAATCTGTTTGAAAAAAAATGTTTTGTTTTTGCTATCTATGTCTTTATGAAGGAAAATGCCCTTCTGGACTTTTATTTTATCACATACCATCAGAAATATAATCCTTTTTTAAAATGAGAAGTTTCATATGTTTAGTTGTAAATGATCATGGGATAATAGGAACTTAAACGAGGGACGTGTATGGGGGAACCACACTTTAACTTTTGCTCAGATCAGAATTAATAGTGAAAGTGTTTAAATAATCTGTGATGTACTGTAATTTAAGCAGGGTTAAGTGCTCCACCGAGGGCTATAACTAGGGATGGCTGGAGATTGAGAGTTAACTGCTGGCCAAGCAACTTTTGAAAATCTGCAGATCTAAGAATATCTGATATCTGGCCTTTTGGAAGGATGTGGGTGATCTGTCCTGAAAAGTTAATTTTAAAAGGGTCTGTTTTTGTATATGTTGTATTTGCAGATTGAATTCTGTAGACTCATGAGATTGTATCACTTGTTCAACAGCCCAACAACCATGTGCATGTTGCTAAATCTAGAGGGTATGACTAATGCAAAAGCAAGCAAATAGATAACAAATCATAATACTACAAAAATACATTCAGCTTGCTTTTAAAGTCAATAAAACTAGGATGAATTACACCAGGAGAAGTTTTGACCTGCTTTGCTTTGAGATATTTTACCTGTGGTATTTGAAACATGACCTTCACATACTTCAATTTAACTGGAAAATACACAGTAATTTTCATAACAGCAGTAACTCTTAAGAGTTTCATAAGAATTATGAATTTTGCAACTGTGAAGGTCAAAGCCAAAAGTAAGAGGAAAAACTAAGAACATTCAGTGGATATCTTTCTTTTATGCTTCATAATTGTACAAGGGTAAAGTCATTTATTTTGAATCCTGATTTTGTCTTCTCTGGAATTACAGATAGTTCTCATTATAAAGGATACAAGAATAAAACAAACACAATTGGAATAGTCAACTTGATTGGTGAATGAAGTGATCGCTAAGTGAAACGGTAACTGTGCTTATGATCTTATGATCTTCAGTTTGCCTTTACTTTACAGACGTGCAAAGGTCATAAATGTGAGGATTGATTGTAAGATTACTTTTTCATCACTGTTGTAACTGCAAACAATTGCTAAACGAGACAGTTGCTAAACAAGGATTACTAACTTTTCAAAATAACAGAATAATAGTATAACAGAGTTGGAAGGGGCCTTGGAGGTCATCTAGTCCAACCCCATGCACAAGCAGAAATCACTATACTATTTCAGACAAATGGCAGTGCAATCTCTTTTTAAAAATATCCAGTGTTGGATCACCCACAATTTCTGGAGGCAACTCATTCCACTGATTAATTGTTCTAACCATCAAGAACTTTCTCCTTAGTTCTAGGTTGCTTCTCTCCTTGATTAGTTTCCATCCATTGCTTCTTGTCCTGCCTTTAGAGAATAAATTCACTCCCTCTTTCTTGTGGCAGCCCCTCAAATATTGGAACACTGCTATCATGTCACCCCTAATCCTTCTTTTCATTAAACTAGACATACCCAATGCTTGCTACTGTTCTTCTTATTTTTTAGCCTCCAGTCTCCTAATCATCTTTGTTACTCTTCTCTGCATTCTTTCTAGAGTCTCAGCATCTTTTTTATATCTGGTAACCAAAACTGGATGCAATATCGTCAATCATTTTTATAGGAATGTTGTATAATCATGGGTCAAAGCAAAAAGAGAGCTATTCGCATCATTTGAAAAGTTGTGAGAGAAACTGAGATGTATTCCCCTTTGAGATAAGCAAACATTTCAACAGTTGAGAAACTGGAAGGTTTTGATTTTGAGTGATGGTCCTTTGAAATAGGAATACTTTGGAGAAGCCAAGGAGTCAGGAAGATCTTCTAAATTCAGAGTGAAAACCAAGAGATGAGCAAAACCTTTGAAAACAAAAAGGATTGAAATGATTTGCCTGATTATAAATGATTCGGGTTTGGTTCAATTAAGGAATAAGGGAAGTAGAAAAAAAGATGCAGAAACACTGACAATTTCTATCATCTCTAAAGTGCATCTTGTTATGGAGCACTGAAATAAGAGGCTGAAAAAAGGCTTTATGAATGTTAATTAGATGCTAGTGATAACAGGCCAGCTTGAAGTTCAAGAGGTGACACTACCTGAAAATTTTTTAATTGGATTAATGTTCAACATCCTCCCAGAATGTTTTGAAAGTGTTATTAGTGCTCTATAAATGAAAGAAGATGCAAATGTGCACTTTGTGACAAACTATGCAGAGACGCTGAAAACAAATCAGCAGGAATGGAGAAATTGCATTTAAAACCTAGCAGAGAGAAGGCTTACTTCTCTGGCAGTATGAAGCATGTGCAAATTAGTGGTCCCTAAGAAAAGATATTGCTAGTAAAAACAAGTCAGGCCACATTTTAGAGCAATCGGTGCACAATAAAATCCTACCTTTTGACAGCAGAGCGATGAAGCCAAGTAGGCAAAAATGTTATCATGTTGATATTGAGATTTTTTTAACCTAATTCTGAAAATAAAATAAAATAACCTGTACCTACTTGGGGGCTGTCAGACCTTGGATGGGTTTAGGTTTAGGTTTAGGTTTAGGTTTTATTAAATTTATACCCCGCCCTTCTCCTGGCGGACTCAGGGCGGCTTACAGGTCATAATAAGCTCCATTAAATGGGAGACTTTTAGTCTCTCTCCTCCCATTACTGACTGGAACCACCTACTGAAGAAAAAAAATGAAATAACCGCAAAAGAGTGTCACCAATCCCTCAGCCCCACAGATGGTGCAGAATAATATTATTGTTGGTAGTACTAAAGGTTGCTGAGAAGTCCAGCAATGCCAAGACAATTGCACTATCTCCATTCAGGTCTCAACAAAAGTACTTGACAACCATGATCAATGGTTCCTCCATCCCATGCCTAGGTCAGAAATTTGACTGATATGGGTCTAATTAATATACCTCCTCTAGAATGCTCTGCTCAGGCTCTAGATGAGATTATGTTTTCCTGTAGGAGCCTGTTGCCAATTTGGGAATCCTCAAGCTTCTGCTAAGGATTTGTGGTTTCTGAAGGAGTGGGGATGTTATTGCAGCAAAGATCGGGGGTTAGATGGTGAATTTTGGCTAATGTAGTCTCTCCAGAGAAAGGAGAGATCACTCACTTGCACTTCATGACTTCATGAGTTGAGAACCCAAGTAAGCAAGCACAGAAAATCTTTCTGCAGCTTTCCCCCTAACACTGGAGGGAAAAAAAACCCCTTCATCTCCAAAACTTAACTCAACTGGAAACTTGTGCCAGAAAATGAAGAAAGATGGATCTTTGCAAACTTTAGCTGTGCATCAGGCTGCCTGTAGAAGGCAGTCTACAATATAGCCTTGAAGTCCTAGCTCTACAGGCAGTCAGGCAAACAGCTCAAGCTTGCAAAGATCCACCTTTCTCCATTTTGTCACACAACATTTAGAGATGACTTTTTTTTTTAAGTTCAAGAAGAAAAAAGCTCCAGAAAGATTTTATTTCCTTGTCTGCTTCAAGTCAAGGTAAGTTTTCTTTTTTCTTTTTTAAAGGGATAGAGACTGGAGAGCAGACATGAGTTTAGTTTTAGCATCTCCTTGGGGTAGCGGGAGGGAAGATCAACAAGTATGTCCTTCCCAGCTTTTATTTGTTCTACTGAAGAAATGGGGCTTTCTGGAGGGGGAGGGAGGGGCTTAAGCAAGGGAAAGGTTTTGGGAAGCTCATCCTGAAGCTGCCTTTTATACAAGGGCCAGCTTCCCAAAGCCAGGCAGCAGAGCTTTGCAGTCTCCCATTGGCCAGCTGATGGGGGGGCAGCTGTTCTACTCAGAAAGCTCCAAAAGACTAGGAAACTGGTTCTCTCCCCCCCACCCCAGAAAGGTAGAACACCTTGTCAGAAGGAAAGGCAGAGGCAGAATTAGAAAAGGCAGGCATGCCCAGCATTTTTCTTCCCCATTATTTCTCTCTGGCAAGACTGTCAGCTGTGCCATAGGCTGGCATGCATGACACCCAAGGGGTGGGAAGCATGGCATATTTTAGGGTGGGGGAGGCCTGAGGCATGTGGGCTTGTGCCTGCATTTGGCCTGCCAGGATTTTCCCCACCTCCACTTAACAACCCACACATTCGTTTAACAAATGCACTGGGGAAAGCACGGATGGATGATTGTTACTTGAGGCAGGTCATTTATTATTGTCCCGAACTTTGTTTCTAATGGGCAGACTCCATTAGGTTCCTAACTCTAGGACTATCTGTAGTAGAAGATTGCAAAAAGGGATTAAAATAGTTTTTTTTGAAAATAGATTTCAGTTCTTAGCTCTTTTAGCTCTTTCAGCTCTTTTAAAAGAGCTAAGATAGGTAATGCGCCAGGATCTGATGGCTTATCGAGTGGATTTTACAAAATGTTTGAAGATCAACTACTTCTTCCAATGAAGGACTTAAGGAAAATATATGGGAAAATAAGGGAGAAAAAAGGGAAGTGGAGAAAGTGTAAGGGGAAAGGGGGAAAAAGAAAGAAAGGCATTGATTTTTGACTCTTTTTAGCGCAGTAAAATAAGGTAACACTACAGCCTCAACTTGTTACTTTTACATAATAAAAGTAGCTATTTCTATAACAACAAACCTACCTAATCAGTAAAACCCAAAGTCAAAGTTTCCTTTTTTCCCCATTTCACGCTCAAAATCCAGAAGCAGCTTCCAACAAGTTTGATGTGTTCTTTTCTTGGATTAAAGCAGTCCATATAAACATCTCTGCTAGGTCCATCAGTTTTTCCAGTCATTAATCTGTATTGAATAATTACTTTTAATAGCATGGAAAATAAAGGATATAGTATGATAGTTTGCACACTCTATTACATCTCCTTTCCCCCCCTAATATTGGTATGTAGAGTTACATCTTCCAACCTGTTGGCCACTGTCGTTGTCCAAATTTGTTGTCATGGTTTCGTTAGAACTGTTACTGGTTCTTCTGTTGGTTAGAACCTTTACTGATTTTTCTTCTGTTAGTTAGAACCTTTAATGTTTTTTCTTCTATAGCCTGCCACATATCAGTGGGTATTTTAGCCTTCTCGCTTGGTAATGACTGGATGCTAATCTAACTTCATTTAGTGGTTCTTGCAAATAGGGAATAATCTTCTAAGCTGGTACAGAATTTCAGTATACCCCTTCCATCTTTGTTGAATCTCTTTTGAATTAGTAATCACCTGTCAATTGGGGGTCATTGTGCATATCAATTGGATTCCTTCTGAATTCAGAGATCTTTTGAAAGACGTTTTCCTTGTTTTTCCATGTCTGTTTTCATCTTTGATGTCTTTACAGATGTTGCAATACTGCGTCTTGTTTCTTCAAACAATCCTCTGAAGCACTTTGTTTGGTTTCCTTTGGAGATTTTTGCCTTTCTTGGCTTTGGCTTTTCTTTTTTTCTTGGAAATTTCCACAGTTTGTTCTATTGTCAATTCGCTTTTTTCCTGTTTCTTCATCTTTGACAGTCTCTTTTCACATTTATTTTAGCAGCTGCTTTAAGCACCTTCCACAATTCTTCTGGTTTCTATTCAATGAGGTTTGGGACTTCAAAGCAATTCCTGATGTTTTCTTTGAAAATGGTGGGTATATGTTCAAGAAAATATTGTGGAAACTAGTTGGCTTTCTTTTGCTTTAGCTTAACTTAGACCTTGCACATGATCTGCTCACAATCTGTTCCTCAGTCAAATCCTGACCACATCTATGTTGTTATAATTAAAGTCTTCCACCATGTTATGCTTAGAATATAGTCAGTTTTATTTCTATGTTCTCTATCTGGTGATGTCCAATTATATTAATGTCATTTTAGTTGTTAGAAGACTATTAGTAATGTATAGATTATTTGATTGGTAGAAATTGGGAAGTCATTCTCCTTCATTTAAAGTTCATAGGCTATACAGTCCAATTATATTTCGCTTTCTGTAAATATCTTGTACAGGTAGTCCTCAACTTATAACAGTTCATTTAATGACCATTCAAAGTTACAATGGCATTGGAAAAGGTGATGTATGGCCAGTTTTCACACTTACGACGTTTGTAGCATCCCCATGATCATGTGATCAAAATTCAGATGCTTGGGAACTGGTTCATACTTATGACTGTTGCTGTGTCCTAAGAACATATGATTGCCTTTTGCAAACTTTTGACAAGCAAAATCAATGAGGAAGCTAGATTCACTTAACAACTGTGTTACTAACTTATCAACTGCAGTGATTCACTTAACAATTGTGGCAAGAAGGGTCATAAAAGGGGGCAAAACTCACATAACAATAGAAATTTTGGGCTCAATTGTGGTCGTAAGTGTGAAAAATGATTACCTGTATTCACATATGTGATCACTTTTTTCCAAAGTTCTGATTGCTTTTATGTCTGCCAGTAACTTTTACCTATTAGTTAGGATCAGATCTAGAGGACCCTATCCTCTTTCATCTTCAACCTACTAGGAAAATTAAACAGTCAGCAAGTCCATTGAGGAAATGGGGGGGGGACTTTATATTTTGGGAGAGGTAATTTCAAATTAAATTCCAGGTAAAGCTTCTCATTGTTACTATGGCCTTCCTCCTGGAAAATTCTATAATTTGTACCAGAAGGGAATTATCTAGATCAGAGGTCACCAACCTTTGTCAGTTGGTAGACTGGAGGAAAAGGAAGGGAAAGCATTTTACATGCGTGTGCGCGCATGCACACGGGGCTGCGAACACACACACCGCAAACGGGGCAGGGCTAGCACCTGCGTGATACTTGTTAGCCCTGTCCTGTTCTTGCATGGTGCAGCACCTTGTTTCTGAACCCTGCGGCGCAACAGTAGCCGTTTTTGCACTTTGCAACATGGCGGCAGCCTGTTTCTGCGCCCTGCAGCGCGGTGGTGGCCATTTTTGCACCTTGCAACACGGTGGTGGCCTGTTTTTGCAGCCAGTGGTGTGGTGGCACCCTGTTTTTGCACATTGAGGTGTGGCAGTGGCCCATTTTCGTGCCCCGAGGTGCAGGGGCAGCCCATTTTTGCACCCCGCAGCTGTGGCACTAGCACAAGCAAGGGGTTGTGTGCATGTGTGCACTGGCCAGCGTGTCCCGGAGCCTGGTGGCCAGGAGGCCACAGCCCACTACTGGGCTGCGGCCCACAGGTTGGGGAGCCCTGATCTAGATCTACTTAGTTTGACAGTCTTTAGAATAATGCCCATTAGTGTAAATGCTATGTGGGGATGATCTTGGGAGACAGGAGGGCGACATGCAGCCTAAGCAACAGTAAGCTCAGGTGTGTGTGTGTGTGTGGGAAGCATGGAAAGCATTTCAGAAGGGATTCTTCCAAGACTAAAAAGAGAGGAAAGGAGAAATCTTGTAAGTCTTGCAAAGTTCTATTTAATGTAACCTTGCAATAAAGATAATGCTGACACTCCTGTCGTGCTTTTTGTCTGGAGTACCTTGAAGGGCCAACAATAAGAATGTGGTTAACAGAAAATTTGGATTCTCGATTTCTTTCTTTAACTTCCAACTAGAGTGCAAAGAATCAGCAGGGTCTGATTTTTGCTGGGGATTATGTATAGCTGGGTGATTTACAACACACCTTTGTGTTATAGCTATTTTGCTCTTTTATTTATTTGTCTGCTTCTGTGTTCTTTGTATATGTTCCTTTCTGCTTTCTGTTCAGGAGAAATATTCCATTTAACTAGAATTACAAAATACACTAGAGTGCATTGTAGTGAAATATAGTGACGTCTGCATACCATGACAACTTATAAGAGGGATGCAGTTTTCTGAGAGTTCTCATTTTAAAAAGAAGGAAGGAAAAATTGGATTTAGGAACAGATGGTTGAATGGAGATCAGCAGTGCATACGCTAGGTAATACTTCAATCAGGAAATTTAAAATACAGTGGAGGCAATATTCAGTATTCTGAAACAATGTATTTCTAAATGTGGCAGCCTTTCCCATCCTGGGTAGGTGTGGTTAATATCTAGAAATTATAAAATTCAAAGGCCAGATTGTATGGTTCAGGTAGTAACAGCAGAAATAATTAAAACAATGAAATTGTACACAACTATCTTCCTGTTTCTGTGTTTCAGATGGTCCCTAATTCTTGCAGGAACAAAAGTACCGTATTTTTTCACATCTGCAATTACTGTGGTCAGGTATTCAGGAAAGGAAAGTATGAGGATAAAATCTTCCAAATGGTTCCTTTTGGAAAATACCACTATTGCTAATTTTTATGCGAGAGTGACGTGATCCAGAAGATGGGTTAAAAAAAAAGGATTTTACTTGTTTACTCTGTTTTTTGGAATAAACACTTCTATCTCCATAGAGTTCATAATTGTTTAGGGAGAAGATGTTTTCATGGATTCTAGTCTATGGGTTACTAGGCTTCCAAGAATCAAGCTTCTCCAGTGTTCAGTGATCAAAGTAAGATTTTTTTCCCCCAAAACTATAAGTAAGAAGAAAGCCAGCATATTATGAATTGAATTTCACTTTTTTACATAAGAGTTAATATATATATAATAACTGAAGAATAATTTATAGAGAAATCATACTGTGCAAAGTTCCTTTGCAAATGTAGATATGTCCACACTTTCAAGGAATATGGAGGAGGAGGAGGAGGAGGAGGAGGAATTGTTTTAGTAATTATAACAAATACATTTAATGAGACTCTGCAAAGTAAGTAAAAATAAATGTTACAAACAAAAAAAAAGCAAAAACAAAAGTAGCTTTTGATAAATAATAGTATGAACCTTGCACAGGATTGGATTATAAATTACTTTCTAAAACAGGAGATAAATTCTTGTCAGGAAAATAAGCTTTCTCAGTCCCAAACTAGCCAATTTAGCTATGAAAGCTGTCTACATTAGCAACTTTCTGCCAGATCAATGCTTCCTTTTCCCATCTATTGTCAATAATACACATTTAGTGTTAAAAATAATAATAAATAATCTGCGTAGAAGTAATTGTAAAGAATGAAAAGACATCATAAATGGATATGTCATCTCCTTTAAACAGTAATTGAAGATAGCTGAGAGTGGATGCATCTTAAGTGAAGCTGGCTGCAGGAAAGGAAGGCAATAGGTTTGTGGGAACAGGTTGAATACCAAGGGTAATAAGAACATGATATCCTGTTTCTTGGAGGGTATTATTTAATTTAAGTCTTTACACAGTATATTCTGAGTTTCCAACTAAATGTGGGTTATCAGATATAAAGCCGTGGTGACAACTTGTGAAAAGGGAAGGTGCACATTTGTCTATTCCTAAGGCAAACTAACATGCCAGGAAGATTTCCCGGTGTTATAACATGTGCAGAACTAACTTCAGAATCTGGATGTCTGCAGGTTGAAATAAAAATAATAATAAATGGCGGTGACTTACAAAGAAAACCTAGATAAAATGTTTTACAGATGGCATTTAACACATATGAGGTTAGCAAAAATGTTCAAAAATATGCCTAGCAATTGTTGGAAATGTAGACAAAAACCAGGCACATACTATCATCTTTGGTGGACATGCCCTAAAGCCAAAAGATTTTGGTCAAGAATATATATATGGTTAGAGAAAATGATAAAAAAACATGTAGATTTTAAGCCAGAATTATTTTTGTTAGGCATAATTGTAGGAAATTATGAAAAAGAATGTATAAATGTTACATGTACTAACTGCAGCAAGAATTTGCTCAACATTGGAAAGATGAAGAATTACCAGTGGAGGAAGAGATAATTAAGAAATCTTTGGACTGTGCAGAAATGGACAGACTTACACTGAAAATGAAAGAGAAAGAAGATTCAGAATAGTTTAGAACATGGGATACATGTTATCAATGGCTAGAAAAATGAGGTAGAGAGAAATGAGTTTAACATTTACATTCAGCTTAGTTGTGGTGCAGAAAAATAATCTTTCATTTCTTGTCTACTGGAACTATGAAGATCTTGTAGGATTTTTGATTTCCACCTGGAGGGATGTGTTCCTTATTGTTCTTCCCAGCTCCTGGTCTTCAGACATCCTGAAGGTCAATTGGTCCTTTATGGGAAATGCTACTTTGACTTAGCTGGGCAGTGCTGTGTGAAAGTACTCTTTATTGACTTAAACCAGGGGTTCCCAACCAGGGGTGTGATATTTCAGGGGGTGTGAAAACTTGGGTTTTCAAAATTATAGTGCATATGCATAATTCGTTGCCGTTATTTTGAATTTTTGTAAGGGGTGTGAAAATATATCAGAAACATTCTAAGGGTGCGGAGTATAGAAAAGGTTGGGAACCACTGACTTAAACTATGATTTTCAAATGTGATTCTCAAGTAGACTACCCAACAACACAATCAAAATATATATTTCTTCATATTGAAATACATTTTATAAAAATGTAAATGAATTTTGTGAACTAGCCTAGTTAAAATGTATCAATTATGTAAATCAAAACCGACTGTTGGTTCCTCTTGAAAAATATTTGATTTAGATTTTAAACATACTGTATTGTTAGCACAAATATATTTCTAAATTCACTCATTTTGAACTGTCAACTAGCTAAATTGGTTTTTATTATGAATCCTCTGCTCCTAAATCAGTCCCTTGATAGGAAATCTAATGCAGAGAATATTGGTTGCATTGAGTCCCACTGAAATCTGTATCCTAAATTATTTGCATCTACACTATTTTATTTCACTGATCAAAACCCAAAATATGCATATAATAAAATCCTCAATAAAGATGTAATGTCAAAATAGCATTCACTTTATGTTTGGAAAAAAATATACCAAAGATTAAGTCTTTAATATTATTTTCAGTCCTATTATATAGAAAGCTAGAAATGAGGGTGAAAGTTCATTCTCTGAGCTTGCGGGTTGTTTTCTGAACGTTTTGCTACCAGGCTAGGTAACATCTTCAGCAGAATTTAGGAGATGCCACTGTCAGTGTTCTTCTGCTATAAGGGCTTCAGGTGTCTGTGTGTCAGTTGAGGGTCTTATGATGGGTCTTGCAATGGGGAAGTTACATCAGGTCAGGGTCATTGGGAAGTAAACTCCAGGGGGGGAGGCTTACATGGGTTAGTTGAAGGTCGTTGCTGTCTCTGGTTGGCTGTGAGGTTGATTTGGATTCTGAGGGGTTCGTAGTCTGGTTGTAGGTCAATATGTCTGTTGATGGAATTGCTTGTGGAGTGTCAGGCTTTGATGAATTATCAAGCGTGGCGGGTGGTCGTATGGCGGATGATTTTTGTGTTGCTCCAATCGAACTGGTGCTGTTTGGTGTTGGTGTGTGTAGAGATTAAAGATTTGGGATCATGGCGTTTGACTGCCAGCTGGTGTGCATAGATCCTGGTTTTTAATTGATGTGATGTTTGTTCCATGTAGAATTGGTTGCAATTGTTACAGTTGATTTTGTAGATTACATTGTTTTTTACATCCTTTTGTATCTTGTCTTTGGTTCTGGATAATTCCTGGTTGAGTGTGGCTGTGGGTTTGTGGGCTATTGCTATTCCTAGGGGTTGGACAATTCTGGCTGTCATTTCCAACACCCCTTTTTTGTATAGTATGGTTACTTTTTGTGTGGTGGTTGGCTATGTGTTGTGTTGTGGTTGGGTGCTGTGTATCAGAATACAAAGTATTTTGGATAGCCATTACAGAGAAAAACATCAAGCAGCTGTTTCTCTTCCACTTTTCTTAGTGTTGTGGTGCTGCAGTGTGCTCTGGCCCTTCTGAAGAGGTTTGTACACAGCTTCTTTTGTGTGCAGTGGGATGGTTGCTTGCAAAGCTGAGGATCTGTTCCATGTGTATGCATTTGCAATAGATGTGGGTTTCCAGTTTGCCATTGTCTAGTCTCCTTATGTTGATGTTGAGGAATGGGAGTCTGTTGTCTGTTTCCTCTTTGCATGTGAATTTGATCCCAGGGTATATGTTATTGAGTAGGTGGTGTATTTCTTCAATTTGGGAGCATTTGATGGTGACGGTGTCATCAATGTAGCGTGTCCAGAATTTTGGTTGGATGGTGGGTAGAGGTATAGATTTGAGTCATTGCATGACTGCTTCTGCTATTAGGTCTGATATTGGTGATCCCATCCGAGTACCTTGTACTTGCTCTTAGATTTTCCTATTGAACTTGAAGTATGTGTTGAGGCATAGATCCAGGAGTTTCATGATGGTTTCTGTGGACATGGAGTGCTCTGTAGTGGCATCATCTTTGTGGGTATGGTGTTTAGTGAGAAGGTGGTGTATGGTTTGTTTAGCCAGGCTGATGTCAATCAAGGTGAAGAAAGTGGTGACTTTGAAGGAGACCATAATTTCTTCCTTGTTCATCTTGGTGTATTTGATGGATTGGAGAAATTGTTCTGGGGAATTTATTGAGTGGGTTGGGTCGTTGACCAGGTGTCTGATTTTCCTCTGCAGGATTTTTGCTAGTTTGTACATTGGTGTTCTAGGTAGAAATACAATTGGGCATAAGGGCATTCTTGTGAATTTTGGGGAGTCTGTAGAACCTGGGTTTTGAACAGTCTTATGGTTGCATATGCTTTCTCTTTAGTGGTGTTAGCTGTTTTTCTTTTTCCATTTTTCTTAGGGTGTTTATTTGTTCTCTAGCTGTTTTGTTGGATCATTGTGGATTAGTTGTTAGGTGTTGGTGTCATTGAGATGGTTTTCAGCTTTGCTGATGCAATCAGTTTTGCCCATTACTACCGTCAGTCTACCTTTGTCATCTATCATTATCTTCAGTCTACAACACAGTCCTTTCAACAGTTCCAAGAAGGCTCCACACCCATTTGAATTACTCAGGTGACCCTGACAATACAGATAAGCCTCCAGGTGGCATCAACAACTTATAAAAGAATGCAAATGACCAGCTGTCTGCAAATAATTTAAATCCTTCCATTCCCCACCATCCAGTCAGGGCTGAAGAAGCTTCTTGGATGAGAAGCAAAATGTCTTCAAAGAGAAAAAAGAAAGTCCAGTTGCCTCTTGAAAAAGTACCTTTGGGGCAACCATGACCTTGGATGACTGAGAATCTCCATAGACATTTACCAATCAAGGAACTACCAACTCAGACAAAAAGCTAAAGTAAAGTAAACAACACCCTAGTCAAGGAACCACTAAGACCACTCCCACTAACATTGATTGGGCAAGATGCTAGTATATAAAATAGAGCAAATTCCACTGATAATGTTACCTGGTTTGGTAATAAAATGTCTACAAGAAAACAACCTAGCGCAGAGAGCATCAAAGACCCCACTGAGTTTGGATGGATGTCTTTTGTGGTGTATATACTTTTAAGATTACTGCTTTAGGCATTCATTTTATGTTATATCCTTATGTTCATTGTAGATAAATGAAAAACTTGATCAAAATCCCAAACAAGCTGTATACCTTGCCAGAAAATGCTGGTAAAATAAAGAGCAATACTGAACTAGAAAACCTTATAATTATTAGTTTGTTTAATATGCTTCTCCTTTTATGACCTCAGAGAATATAATGGATTTAAAATCTGATATGTTTAAGCTACTTATCTCTTTAGATTGACTAGTCAATTGATAAAAAAAAGAATGAAAATAATGCACTATAGAAGTCAAGCATAGCTAATCAAATTCTCTTTAAGCATCTATTCACTTGCTTCTTTTGAATTTTCTTAGCTATTTCTGCCAAGTAAATAGAACCCAGCCAATGCATTACAAATACAACATTATTCACACACAACTCATGAAGCCTTAGCTAACTGGTGTTCTAATCTGGGGCTGAAATGACTATGTTTGAATTATACAACTAGGAGATCTGAAGCAGAATAAAACATTGCAAGCTTTCTACACAAAAGCACTTCTTTGCATTACCATTCAGAGAACATGGAATTTAAATGCCAGCAGGATGGAAGAAGAAGAGGAAGAAGAGGAGGGGTTGGAAGAGAAGAAGAAGAAGGGAGAGGAAGACGAGGAGAAATAATTCTAACCTAACCCTTCTTTTAATGTTCTCCAGATGTGTTCTCCAGATCATGAAGATATATCATGCCAATTCCTAAACAATTGTCCACCCAATCACTATTATTGCCTGTCCAGTACTTTCCAGCAGACTGGGTGTGCTTCAGGTCTCCATTTAATATTGTCATTTTGTGGGGCCTAGGAAGTCTGCCTACTCTGTTGCAGCCTCCACCTCTGGAACAGCATCCCACCCCAGAGATAAGGATGGTATGCTCTTTCCTAGGGTTCCAGAAAGCTTTGAAAATTTGAAAGCCTACATTCAAGGTCTAGGTTTGATGTTCATTATTTGTTTCATGACCCCTCTTTTTTTCTGAATTTTGTTATTAGAGCATTTTTGTCTGAGCTACCTGTTGATTTAAAATCTTTAGTTTCAGTCCACTGAAACTGAGTGGTTATATGTACTATATATGTGTATGCATACATGTTATATGATTATATATGTGTGTGTGTATATGTATATGTATATATGTGTATTTGTGTGTATGTATATGTGTGTTTGTGTTGCCAACTGCTGGAGATAGAATAATGTCACTACAACTCTTAAGGTAAAATATTTTCTGATGTTATGTATATTTGTGGTATTAATAATCAGAGGATGAGCTGACTTTGTGAGAAGTTTTGACCGGGCACAAAAGGCTTTAATCAGGAAATGATGGATAAACACATTTAAGCAGAGCATTAGCCTAATGATGTATGAAACCCTAGTAGTGTTATATTCAAGTTTATCCTGTTGAAAGGAAGTCGTGTATTCAAACTGAGATCAGTTCATCTTTGTCTCTATAATCTCCACCTGTTTTGGGGCTATTCCATTTTATGCTGCAGGTGGAAACTGAAATACAGCTGTGTTTAAGCCACAATGTGCATTACAGACTTAGATTTATGATATATAGGAATAAATATTCTGTTTTAAAAGTATCTCAGAAATATAAACAATCAAAATAAGTTTTTGCACTGTTATTTCTTGTATCAAATGTTTTGTATAAACATTTTATTGGTGTTCCCCTGATAATAGGACATCACAAGCAATACTGACATACTAAGCATATATTGAACAGTATGTGACTATTAATAAGTAACAGTTGATTCTAACCCTTATATAACATCCGAACCCAAAGATGACTCCAAATGAAGCATGACTGAGTTGTATTTCCTTTCTGGAGTATAAAAGAGGGGAAAAAAAATCTAGAGTAAATCTCCTGACTATGCAGTGTAGAGGCATGTGTGACTAGAAGTATCAGTCCTTTCCCCCCTCATCTCTTGAAGAAGTAGATCAAACTCACAATAGATGAACAAAAATTAAAGTATTTAAAAAGTACAACATTTGAAAAATATTTCAAACATTAAAAATATCAAAGGATATACAGTCTCTTAAGCAGACTATATTATGTCCTGTCCACTATAAAATGCTGGTTTGTTGTTTCAGTCAAAATCCTAATAGATCTTCAGTTGTTTGGCTTAAATATTTTAAAGCTCAATTAACAGGCATCGTCTAAAATATATAAAGACTGGAAATTATGTACTATTCCTCAATTTATATAGAGTCATAAGTGAATAACAGTTAACTAGCATCACACAGCAAAACAGTCAAAGGTCTAATACAGATTCCTGGCTAAAAGATAAACCTATGTCTATAGAAATAAACAATGTTCTTGAAATATATGTTTCCTTTACCTGGATGTTGCTTTTTTCTTGAAATTCTAATCAACTAATTTTAAGCTGTGGAGAAATAACAAATCCCACTTGTTTCCCGCTTGGTCCAGCAGCTTTGATTCAAAAGAATGCAAACTTTTCCTATCTCTAGCAAACAAAGAGACTCTTCAGTAAGTTAACATAATATAGGATCCAAAGCAGGATCTGCCCTGGTATATCAACAAAATAATATAAGTACTTTACTGGTTTTTGAAACAAATAATCTGCAGTATTGTTGTCTTTTGGAGGGAACAAATGGGAACTAATGGGGAAACATTGTGACAACATGATGCAAAATACTTGACATGTGCTTGTGTGAAATATTCAGAGGCAAATATTGTACTAAATGCTGGGATTCTACAGTACATTTTGTCAACCCATCAGGATAGGCCACCTCAGGAAAGAGGCACCACAAGAAATATTAGAACTTTACTTTATAGACTATAAAAACCAAATTTTGAAAGCCTGATAACATTTTTCTTTCCCTCCCTCATATAACAGAGTCAAAGCAAGGCAGTCTTAACATTTCTTTCTCATGATTTCTTCTTTTTTTCAGGTTAAACTTATACTTTACTAATAGTTGATGCATTCTCCTAAGTCATCTCTGTGCTTTTTGTCCTCATGGTTTGCACCACATACTTATCTTCCCCCATCTAACGATATTATGTACAGTGCTGTCTTACCAAATATCTATAATATTGAACAGTTTGGATCTATTAACTTGTGGTCCACTCTAGCTCCCACATAATACCTCAAGACAAAAATAAGGATTTTTATAAAAATCCAGTAATTTTCTTGATCCATGTGAAGTGTGACAAATAAGCACTGCATAAGTGCATGAACACTTAAATAAGTTTAGAATAGGAGACATGCCATCTCCTTCCATTTCAGTGGAAGGAGAAGGAAATAGTCATCATGGGATGGGAAGCAATTTATATCCTCATTGTAGATTAAGATTATACTAATAATGAATATTTTTTTTTGCCTTTTTTCTGTCTTTGTAGAAAATTGTAGAATTTTATGGGTGAGTCTGCCAAGGGGGGAATCCCATAACATATGATAACTCGAGCAACCAGGATAATAACATAATTTTTTTTAAAAAAAACTCGTGTCATTGAGTTTGTTGGTGACTCATGGCATTGTGACCTCTCATTTGGATTATTGCAATGGACTCTATATAGGGCTGCCTTTGAAAGGTGTTCAGACTGCTGCAACATGTGGGTGCATGGGTGCACACATAACGCCACTACTATGTGAGTTGCATTGGTTACCAGTATTTTCCAGGTGCAATTTGTTGCCTTTAAAATTCTTCATAGCTTGGGACCAGGTTACTTGAAGGACCATCTTTTCCCAGTTGTTTCCACTTATCCAATTCAGTTTGGCAGGTTGGGCATGTCACAGATCCCGTCAGTCAAGGAATATCTGCTGGGATAAAAGACACATCTGCTTTGCCATAGTTCCAGCACTGTGGAATATTTTTCCTTCAGAGGTTAGGATGATCCCCAACTCTAACTCTGTTGGCCTTCAAGGTTTTTGCAGATCATATAAGGCAACTACATAACTTAAATTTTAAATTTATTTCTCTCTAGATAGTAAAAATGCATCTTTCTAGTACAGTTGGGCAGACATTTACTTCCCTTTTGTATTGCTTATCTGGCCACAGGAGTGAGATGGTATAAGCAGAAGGTCTATAGAGTCTGAGTGGCTAGAAAAGACCCACTTGGATAATGCTTCTCTAGGACTTTATTCCAGAGATAGACATAAGGAACAGATACCTTTCCTCTAAGTAATTTACCTACTAAAGTAGGATTAGTTTACTCTGAAATGAGATTGAGTTCTCTTGGGGTTAAACTATCTACTTCTAGATCCTTCTGTATTAGAATATAACTGAAAAAA
>NW_015387088.1:292910-295401 GCF_001527695.2 Protobothrops mucrosquamatus
TGTAGATTAAGGTGCTCATTATCATTTTTAAGTGGAGCAGTTTTAACTGAATGTAATGTTTCTTTCTAGGAAAAGATTAATAGAATCTTTGGCTAATTGACTAGCTGGCACAATGTACTGTTTACAATCAGCAGTATGATTATCACAAAGTGCATACTGGAAAAGAAAACAAAAAACTTTGATGCTTACTAGGATGCTATTTTAGTACCACTGTAATTAAAGGACTATTCCATCCTCCCACCCCTGCCATTTTCAGGCTTTTATAATGTTAGATTTTCATCAGCTCATTCTGAGTCAAATAATGGAATGACTGCAGTAAAGGCACATTATTCAGACTGTAATGCAAGGGTGTCAAACTGCTGGTCCGCGGGCTGGTTTCATCATACCAAAGTCGTGCCCACCCCATTGCTGGCAATGCAAAAAACATATTTCTATAAAAACATCTATAAATATTACTGATTATATGATCCAGAGATAATATGCTTCTTCAAATCCAAACCTTATTGTGAATTTCCCTGGTTTCCATAACCCACGTTTCATCAAATTGGGAGAGAAAGATGAATGAGTCAGAAAAAAAGAGGCAAGCAATATGGGTGAAAGGAAGTAGGCCATTGTGAATCAAGCAATCATCGACCTAGAATAGGATGTGAACAGAAGTCAGAATCCATGTAGTCAATGCCAATAAAACAATCATAGTTTTGTTAATGGTAAACAGTTGCCCTGGGAAGCTCATATGCAGGAAAGACAATGAGATAGTATAGGAAATCTGTGTGATTTTAGGGTTATTCTTGGCAAAACTGCAGAAGAATGTTTTTCAATTGTTTCAAAAAAGAAAAAAGACATAAGTGAAATAATAAAGTTTGATCAGGAAATTGACATTTTTGTGGGGACATTCACCTTGTGGACTTTGCGATGTCTGTCATACATTGTCAAGGGCAGATCCCAATCTGAAATCAGTGCCAACCCTTATGGCTGCTTAACAGCTTCTTTTTCAGAAGAAGATAGCAGTTGAGCATTGCCTCTGGAGTTTCAGAGTGTATTGATTCTCATTGGCAGGTACTAAATCTTGGTCACACTACTCAGCTTCTGGAATTTTCTCCATTTTCCATGGTGCCTATCTTCCCCAATCACTTTGAGGAACTTTGCTGCATTGTCTCTATGGTGGCAATTGGGCTTCACTATTTCTCCCACACAAAGCAAACACCAAAAAAGAAATTTGTAAGCAGGGCTTTGATTCATTCTCCCTCTCTCTCTCTCTTCCTCCACCTCCCTCTCTCCCCTCCAATTAGTCAGATGGGAAGAGCCCAGGCTAGCTTCATGTGACACAGTGATGTGTAATAGACTATTGTCAAGAGTTTGAAAGTTAGGTTCAGTATACTCTTTTTTTCCCCAGACTTCTTGGGAATTGTCAGTTGTTGAATCAAAGTTTCTATGAAGAGAAATGTTTAATTTGCTTTCAGTTATATACAGATAAGAAGAGCTATTGCCCTGGAATACCTTTTTGGAAAACTTTAACAGGGATACTAGAATTACCCCATTTATTCAATGATAGTGCAATCACCCTGCCCATAGAGATGCACATTGACAACCAAAGAGTATTTTCAGCTCCAGTAAATCTCTAAGCTTGTCCTAAGAATGTAAAGTTCTAAGCAAGCTTCAAGTGGAAACTACCCATCTGTATTCACTCAGAAAGCTTCATGCAACCCAAGAAGTTTTTCAAATGGCCCCAGTCTCCCATTTGGATGAAATGTTGGTTAGGGGTGCTACAAAAACTATTGCTCAATGATCAGTTCCCTCTTATTATTGAGGTGGAAGATGATACACCCATAGCTCATGACCCTGATATTTCTGCCTTTGGGGCACCATGTTTTCCACATGGAGCTTGCTATCCGCTATTTTTCCATTATTTTTATTTTCCTTTGTATTTTACATCTTGACAACTAATACAAATTTGATGACCCCTCCCCCCAAATAAAATGCTTAATATAATCCTCAATAAACTTTTTTCTTAGGAAGATTGCCTTATATTTTATACATCTAAATTTAGAGAACATCTTTAAGATAGAATAAACTGAATAAATGTGAGGTATTATTATCAGCTTGGAACACCAAAATAATAATCTCAGAAACAGAAAACCGGGTTCTTGCAGAGCAGTAAAGCAGCTTCACAGTTAGACTCTGAGACCACCACATCAATGAGCCAGGCATATTTATGAAAATGGATAGGGACAAAGTCTATGGAACGATGAACAGAACTTATTAAAGCCTTAAGCACTTTTCTGGATATTAAAATATGTTAGAATTCTGAAATCATAAACCAGCATAAAACACTGTCCTGCCAATAGCAAATCTTTCATTTTTTCCAGTTTCCCCCACCCCTAGCTTGATTAGCATTCATTATAATTGCAGTATGAATTAAACTTTATTCCATTTTACAATGGAAGAAACAAAACAGACTGTTTAAGGAAATCTATGAGTCAGTAACATACAC
>NW_015387088.1:296096-302265 GCF_001527695.2 Protobothrops mucrosquamatus
ATTTGCTGTGACCTTAAGGCATTCCTTAGGTATGTACCGAATCCCTTTAGCCAGCAATCATCCTACCAAAAGGCAGGCAAGCTTGATTAAATGTAAGCAGTTCTTCTGATTCTATTCACTATTTCCTGGTCAGACCCTCACAGATTGTATCTTACAGGAAAGATGAAGATAATGGATAATATTTTATAAGAATGGACTTTATTTATGCACAATTTTGTAAGTTATTAAATAATTAAATGAATATGTAATTTATTTAGGTAGTTTATATTAATATAGCAAACTAATTCTTTAGATTTTTTTCTGTTTTTTTCTATGTTTGTATTATAATTTCATAATTTATTTGCTGGATTGATTGCTCTTTATCATTTAATTTGTTTTTGTATACTGTTTTTATATATAGCATTTCCCTTTTAAAAACTGTTATAAAATATTCAAAACACACATACGCTGCAACACATTAAGCAGTGCTAATGTTGTTGCAATAGTTGGATTTATTTTTTTAGCTTTTTGCTAGGAACCATTTACATGGGTCTTCTAGAGTAATTTTAGGAACATGGAAAGCTATCATATCTTAAATCAGATTATTGCTCACTTAATCCTAGCATTGTTTATTTTAGATTATCTAAAATTTCACAGTGAGAATCTTGAGGCAATTAACTCTTGATGCTTTATTTCTAGACCGAACATATTATCTGCATACAATGTGATCTATTTGCTGGGCTTCTTCTTCTACGTAATCTCTTACCTGTTTGTTAACAAGAATGTCATCATTAAATATCATCATTAAACCAAGCACAAGAAGATCAGGCCTTCTATCATAAAAAAAACCCCAAAACAAACAAACTTGATTTTAGTCTGCTAGAGGGCTAGTAAATGTCCACAGACCACTTATATAGGGTTGAAGGCTGAATTGTAAGCAATAGCTATGAATAGAGACAATAAGTGTTGTTGTACTATCTGAGATGACCACCAGATGGCAACTAATGATTCAGAAAACTAATTCTTTGCAGGCATCTAGTGGTTATCCATTCTCTCCCTCCCACCCCAAGGGCATAGCAACCTGCTGCTATTTGTGTATCTAAATCCTAGGCACCAGAATAAATCTGCTTCCTTGAAGTAGCCACTAGCTCTCCAACTAATGATTAATATAATTAGTACCTTCTGGTTTTGTAATTTCCCGGAGGATTTAGTATGCTCTCATTGGTTGTGCACACCCAAGGCAGTGACAGATTGGGTCAAATTACTCTTAGGCAGGGAATACAAGCAATCAGCTGCCCAACACATTTCCTATCTAATCTGGCTGGTTATCAAGTTATGGTGAGGAGGATTGGCAATGGCAGTAGTGATGGTATGGAAGAGGAGGTAGGAGGCATGATAAATTGATAGAGTTGGCAACCATGGTGAAGAGGGAAAAAAGGAAGCAGCTGAGAGAGATAGCAGTGACAAGGAAGCAGTATCAGGGAGGAGAATGACAGCAGGGCAAACAAGCACAATTATTATTTCATTTAAAAGAGTATCGACATAGCAGTCCTGGATTAATACTAATCCTGATTTGAGATAGAGTGGAAACTCTTCGCTCCAGTGCAAATACCGTTTGGAGGAGACAGCCCAAATAAGGAGTAAGTCAGGGGACAAAAGGTTAACCCTCCTGTCTTTCCCAAATCCATTGCCAGAGTTTTCCTGTAGAATGGAGATGCTGCCTTTTTTTAAAAAAAATTGTTGTTGCTAATTATGCAAGATGTATTTCTTCTAGTGGGATCTACAGCAGAATCAACTGCAAGGATTTTAATAGAAGCCCAAAGAAATTTGCATATCATTCCAAGTATCTTTTGCACAGTTGTGTGTCTAGTTAGGCTTTTACCCCTAAAGTAAAATATGCTTTGAATTGGAAAATCCTACTCAGGTCAAACATTCCTCTGAATGTCGAGAGAAGTTAAAAAAGAAACTTGTATAGATTATTGGCATTTCACTGTGAATTTCCACACATTTTTAGTAACACCTCTCATTCATTTCTAGAAGTCAAATGTTTCGGGACATCTTTAGAACATTCGTGCTGTGAATATATTAGCCACTGATCTTCCTTCCTTGATTTTCTATATATTGCTATGACAGCTTCAACTCAGGTAAATATCCATCAGAGAAAATTTCTATTTCTTATGCTGTCTCAGTGTTACATTGATGTTTAGCACCTAAGCCATTTACTGAATGTTAAAAGAGAATTGATATTTGGAGCCAGGCCTCATTTCTCCATGTAGTCCATGTAGCCAAAAGAGTAGATATGTACCATTTACGTGTGGCTTTGAGGAAATCCATTCCTGATACACTGATCCAAACTTTTTAAAAGTTCATGTAGCAAGAGATACTTCTCATCCAAAATAAATGACATTATAAAGTCTTTTAATTTAATTTGGTATTTCTGGGTTTTCTACTGCAGGTGGTTATTTTGCTGAAAATAAGACACTGCCATTATATTATAAATTCCACTTATGGGACTGTGATCCTGAACCCATACTATTCAATTATCTGTAGTTTCAAAATGAAGGGAAGACTTTCTTTTTCAAATATTTCAAAATTCAAACTTCCATATTTTTTCATCATATTTTTTCTGCCCTTTTATTTCAAAAGGTCTATTTGATACATGAAGGAAACACGTGGCTTGTGGTTTGCTTGCCTAGACATTAATTTCCACCACAGTGCTTAATGAATAATTATAATGTTATTTCTGTCACATGGCTTTTTAAAAATGAAAATCTTACGATCGATATGGGAAGAAGAGTGAAATAACAAATCCATATAATGAAGAATATAATGAACAACAGAAAATATTCAGATTCGTTTTTCAGTGAACTACAAGTGATGGTAATAATAAATACAAATTTTAGTGCCATATCTTGAAATCAAAATGGCATGGATATATTATATTATCTATGGGATTCTGAAATATGGCCAAAGATTTTCTAATGATTGCTAGTTCAATTATCCAACTGTTCAGTTGGAGGCCAGCCCACTAACCCATTTTAGAGGAGCTGAAGTCACAAATATCCTGGGCGGAAATGGCTTGCTTTATTGAAAGGTTCAGTTACTTGCTACTTTAATGTAACTCAACTGAAAGTAATGATGGAGTGGCCCAAGGGGGTCTTTTAATTTCCTTTCTTAGTGCCTCTCCCAATGAACACAAATTCACTTTCCTGCTTCCACACAGCTGGCTATCTTTAAATGTTCTCCCTTAGGGGAACGTCAGCCTTGTGAGGCAGACACCCTATAATCATGTCCCAATATGCTACTCTAAAGATCGCAGAAGGAAGGCAAAAGTGTAAGTGGCTTGGCCAGATGACATGCCACTCCAGATGTACAGTGCCAAGTGACAGCCACATCAAGTAGTAAGAGTATGAGAAGCTGGAGAAGTACCAGGGCCTGAAGAAGGAACTGGAGAGGATGTGGAAAATTTAGGCCAAAGTGATCTTAGTAGTGGAAGAAACACTTGAGGCTGTGACACCTAAGCTGGGACAGTAGCTCCAACAGTTTCCAGGAAAAACAGCAGAGTTCCCTATCCAGAGTGTAGCATGCTAGGAATAGCTAAGATGCTGTGCAAAATCTATGAAGTCCCAATCCTCTGGTAAAGGACCCAAGATTGAGGAAGACAGATACAACCCATAGGGGTAACACTATATATAGTGTTAATCTTATTAATACTTTTAAATCTTCTTTTGAAAGGTTCACTTTTGCATAGACATGAACCTCTAAATGTTCTTATTTTTTTCCCCCAAGCAAAATGTGGCATTCTCTGGGATGGCTATGTTCTGTATTCATTTTGTACTTTTTTTGCTCAAAATTGTTCTATCAAAAACCTATCGAAAAAAATTTCATGGGATGTTGAACTTTAGTTTGCATAGGTCACAACATCCTGTGGAAATGTTGATTTAGTGACATTCAAAGGGGAAATAAACAGCTTTGCTCTGAGCAGAATAAATATTTCACAGAATGTTATTGAGTCTGAGTGTAAAAAATGCAAAACAATTACAGATGGTGGATTCAGATCAGTGGTTAAGTGGAGCAATTACTGAAGGAGCTTTTTGAGACTAAGTCACTGTGTGATGAGAAAGCAACACATGATCCAAAAATAATAATAATCCCCAGCGAGACACTACTTTGACAACTTGTGGGGCATGTGTACTCTGAGGAAGATGAGAGCGATGCCAGTGGTTCAAACATACCGGACAGGTGTCTTCAGAGCTACCAGATGAAGAGTGACTCTCCCATAAACAATATGGTGAGGTGTAATTTACAGAAGCCCATATTGGATTAGTCATTGCCTGAGTCAACAAGGACCTCACTAGAGGTTAGAATTCCTGGTCATCTGGTGATTAATGGGCTTACGGGACTTAGGATAGTTGCTTAAGCATCCAGGGATAGCAGCTGCAGGACTACTGGAAGTAAAGGTGTTTACCAATTGCAAACTGAAAACAAAGAAATAATGATCTGTTATTACAAATCAAGTCCAACAAAAAGAGAATATCTGAAAAGAGTGCAGCAGTTCTGGGAAGAACAACATCCAGAATCAGAAGCAATAGAACAGAGGCTAGCAGATCAACATCCATTTACAATACAAAATAAAATATTCATGGAAACAGAATTGGAAGAAATCAAACACTTACCAGACGTAGCTCAGACTCTAGAGGCAAACCAGGGGGAGTCAGCAGTAGTGGAGGAGCAGGGCTATTGAATCATTTTCATTCCCAAACCAGGCACCCCTTTTTATTTCTTACCTCAGAAAGAACAAAGCCATTTAACTAAAAAAGAATAATAGAAACGAAAAATAATTGAGCATCTAGAAGAGCACAAGAACAACAGAATGAATGCTGCTTGCATTGAAGCATGTGACAACCCTCCCTAACAGAATTATTAAAAGATGCCACTACTGTAATAGCAAATATAAGCACCATCTCACTGCAATAAATAAACCAACTAATGTACAGCATGTGGTTATAACTGAATAACTGAGATACTAAATCAACAAAGAAGAAAAATAAAGCCAAAAAATGCACCACCAAAATGGAAGATTAGGTAGGGAAATAAGATCTGCATGTTAAAATCAGATCCAAGCAAGCTAGAACAGATGAAAGAAAAGAAATTGAAGAACAAGGAGAGCAAAGAATACCTAATCAAGAAATGTCACCTAGAAATAAGGAAGATTAAGAAAGCACTGGAAGCACTAAAGCAACAAATAACAGTTATAGCCAAGAAGATTAGGAGATATGAACCTCAAATTGCACACTATGGGTGGAATCTCCAATTTCAGTTGAATCAGTTTTTCTACCAATCAGTTTTTCTACCAATCTACCAATTGTGGAGACAATTCAGTGAACTAATGAACCAATACTTGACAAACAAAAAACAGTGCGGTTCTGGGTGCAGATTTGGGACAATCAAAAGAAATACAACAAGAATCTAATTTGGTTAAAGAAAGTGAATAAGAATGAAAAAAGCTGAAATGAAATAATAGCAGAAATGGTGGAGAAAAGGTCAAGGAAGATCAAAATTTGGTCAGCATCAGGTGAAGATGAATTGCATGATTTTGGGTTGAAACATTTGATTGGTCTACATCCACTCATTGCCAAGCAGTTTAACAATATAGGACATGGGTGTCAAACTTGTGACGTCACGTAATATGTCGCAACGTATCATGACTTTTTTCCCATTGCCGGCAATGGGGTGGGCATGGTTTTGGTGTGACGCATCTGGCCCATGGGCCAGCAATTTGAAACCCCTGATATAGGGCAAGACTAGTTGAAATTGAAGATTAGTTAACACCTGGGAAAATCTACCTGATAATGAAAGATCCAGCGAAAGAGTTAGCACCGGGCAACTAGAGGCCAATTACTGGATAACCAACATCTTTGAAATGGCTAAGTGAAGTCAAGAAGAAGGTTAGAAGTGAATGCATCTTGAGAGTAAAAAAGATCTTAAAGTCCGGACTTCCGGTGGCAGGCGATTTCGCTGGTCGCAGCTGTTTGCTGCCTCCCGCCTGTTTTGCGTAAAAGCCGGTTTGACAGCCAGCATCTGCTGTCAAACGGCTTGATACCTTTCCCCTGGGCATAAGGGGATCGGTGAGCTGCCCGGGGTAGGAGTTGAGTTCCCGAGTCGTCCTATATGGACGATGTAGGCGAGA
>NW_015387088.1:303962-306689 GCF_001527695.2 Protobothrops mucrosquamatus
TTTGAAGAACTAATTAAATGAATAATTTTTATTAATACGGAGGAGATGGATTGTTTAAGTTTAGAGTTTGGAGTTAGAGATATTAATATTTGTTTACTTGTAGTTGAATGTTAGCCTAGGTTTGGTTTGGGAAGTCCGGGGGGTGGGGGGATGGGATAAATCATTGTGTAATACTTGTGATGTATTTCTTCTTTTATGAAAAAGATCTTAAAGTCCAAACCCAATGGAGGCAATGCCATTAAGTCAATGAATACCTTGGCAATTCCAATCATTAACTACATAGCTGAATAGTGGACTGGACTAAAGCAGAACTAGAAGTCCAGGACAGGAAGACCAGAAAAATAATGACAATGAATCATACTCTTGGTCTATAAAACAATGTTGACAGATTCTACTTACCAAGGAAAATAGGTAGATGTGACACTGACAAAATCACTTGCAATAGGCAGCTTTATTTGGAACAGCTTACTTCCCTGTGATGATACATTTAATGCCATCAAACAACATAGGTGGATAAAAGTGCTCATGGTTGAAATCCCTATAAGCTCATAAAGAAATCGGTTCTCTTTTTATTTTGCCTAATAGACAACTAACAGTAGTTTCCAAGGTAGCTGTTTAGCAGTAAGAAATGAAAGATTAACTTGGGAAAAGAAATGGTGTGTGATGGAACCCATGACCAATGTTTTGATACACCTTGCTAATCTTAAAAATTTGGGTTATTTAATGATGAACTCAAAGGGTTTTGCAAATGGTCTGTGAAAAGCCTTTGAAAGAATGTTTAGCAACACTTGTTATTGAGAATAGCACCTGTATTCAAAACATTAAAGCACCTGCATTTGTTCTAAAGTGGTGCACATGTACCTCAATAGCTTTTGCTGGCTAGTCCTGTGTGTGTATATCTGTACACAATCACTTTTGATTGGCTGTAGTTTCAGTGAAAGTGTTGTCTATGGATAAACATGAATGTACAGATAACCAGGGACAGCTTTCATAATAGCTAAACAAGCCTTGTGAAGGTCATGAGTGCTTGAAACATTCAAAGAGAGATGCCTCAAGAGTCCTAAGGTCTATTGTCAAACAACTCTTTTGAATGCTTTGCACAGCCCTCTTTGCAACCTGTTCAGCTGAACATGATTCAAAACTACACATTGGCCAAATTTTCTGAACATTAAAAATCTTCTGCCAAACAGCTTTATCATTTTTGGATAAATTTTGTCTGCTATACATAAATTATTATTTTTCTATATGAAATTTTGTAAACATTTTTTTTTGTAATAAAGTATTTTTTGTGGGCTAGGCAGGATTTCAGATTAGATGTGTTTCTACCATCCAAAATGAAATGCAAGTAAAATAAAAATTATTGTGCTTCATCCTGATCATCTCTTTTCCTTCCAGTTTATCATATTTAAGTTTTCAGACTGCTAGTTATTGATCTCCCCAGTTGTAAAGAACTTAGAAGTCATAGTGGAATAAAAATAAATTTCACATACAAAAAAAAAATACCCCTGTTAAAATCTGCTACTTCTATTTAGCAAATGTTGCAGAAGCCACCAATTCTCACTACTGTACGTATAGCCAAACCCTTGATTCACACCTGGATGTGTTCTGCTTGGATTACTGTAGCAGCCAAGTTACATGAGACCTAACTCAGCCCTTTGATTTTTGTAACATATACTGCTGTTGGTCTTATTCTAGATTTATTTAGAATTTATTTATTTAGAAGCCAGTATAGATTGATGGAGTTGATGGCTCACATCAGGCCAAGGTTATTTGATTCTACTGTTTACTTTGATGAATGAAAAGTAAGTCCTCCAATGTTATAAAGTGCCAAAAGATGGTAATACTGATGCATTAATAGTTCTGATGTGTTCCTTAGCATATGTTCTTTAACTTGGAAAGTTGTAAGAAAAGATTGAGTTGCTATTGTCCATGAAATGGAAACCTGCAGTGAATCATTAGTGCACTTTAAGCAATGCCCCATAATTGAAGTTTTGATTGCCAAAGGTGTTCCCCTTTTTGAAATTTATTGACAAATGTAGGTTGGTTTGGGTGATAACTGTGTAGACGCAAATACTGTGGATTGCTGGTCTGAAAAATGTAAAGATGAACTGGGAAGAACTGATGGGTATGATCAAGAAGGAAGTAAATGACTTGTGACAACTAACAAGTTTCACACAAGAAATGTTGAACTGATAATGGACAATTGACACTTACTTCAAGCTGAACATTTCACAGCAACATATGGGTCACATTATTGATACTCTTAAATAATGGAAGATTTGTAGAAGATGGCTCCTTGCACGCTGATGGCAGAGCAGAAAGTTTCAAGAACTGGAAAATTGCCAGCAATTGTTTTTTCACCCTATGAGAATATAAGTGAGGAATTTCTTTACAGCATATCGACAGCTGAAGAAACATGGATTCATCCTTATTATTCAGAAATAAAACATCAGTCCATGGAATAGCATCGCAAACCTTTGCATGTGGGCAGAGGGAGATTTCAAAACCCAGGCTTCAGCAGGAAAACTCTTTTTTTTTTTTTTTTTTTTTCAATATAGAATTTTATTGTTTTTATCATAAACAAAAAAATACATCACAAGTATTACACAATGATTTATCCCATCCCCCTACCCCCCAGACTTCCCAAACCAAACCTAGGCTAACATTCAACTACAAGTAAACAAATATTAATATCTCTAACTCCAAACTCTAAACTTAAGCAATCCA
>NW_015387088.1:308389-397097 GCF_001527695.2 Protobothrops mucrosquamatus
CTCGCCTACATCGTCCATATAGGACGACTCGGGAACTCAACTCCTACCCCGGGCAGCTCACCGATCCCCTTATGCCCAGGGGAAAGGTATCAAGCCGTTTGACAGCAGATGCTAGCTGTCAAACCGGCTTTTACGCAAAACAGGCGGGAGGCAGCAAACAGCTGCGACCAGCGAAATCGCCTGCCACCGGAAGTCTCAGCAGGAAAACTCTTGATTGCAATTTATGGAGAGACATATGGATTCATATGGATTTCCTTAAACTTGGCATCACTATCAGCTCAGAGTGCTGTATTGCAATACCCAAAATTTGGCACAATGATTAAGCAGAATTTTGCTTCAACATGTCAACCTCACAAGCCACCAAGAGACAATTGCAAAATTGGATCTCATCAATTTACCCCATCCTCATATAGTCCACAGAACCTCTACCTTTCCCCCAAATTGAAGGAATATCTTTGTAGACATCTGTTTGAAGTGGAAATAATTGTTATTTCCTGGGGGAAGAGACAATATATTGAAGCTGTTTTATTGTTGGCAAAAGTTTGTAGCAAATGGTGATTACATGGCAACGTGGGAGAAAAAGCTAATTTTCCTGTTTTACTTATTAAACTATCCCTATTAAAAATAAACAGATAGGCACATTACTATTAATTTAGGTCTCATAAAGTAGTCACACTTTAGAGCTTTTCTTCTCACTTGGCTCTACTACTTACATTAGGCTCCCATCAATTTTATGCTTGGAATTGGAGTTCTTAAAGTAAAACCTTGGTGAAGTTTCTTTAAAATAAATTAATTTCTTACTTCTTACTTTGAATACATAGAAGTTAATACTATTCTACTTTATGGATCATTTAGTTTAGAGGCGCCTTGTTTTATATGATGCTACAGTTATTGTAATACGTTATTGTATTGATTGTTTTGTTCAATGTACTGCAATTACAAGTTCATAAAAAAATAAAACTCCTTTCAAGTACTATTTTCACAAATATTTTTCCTGTGCATACCATCTCCAAATATACAACTTACCATTTATTAATGGAGAACTATATCAAGACATATGGAAATATATAATTTATGAAATGTAATTACGTTTCAGTTCACATACTGGGCAATTTATATGCCATATTTTTTTAATAAGTTTTGGAATCAGTATTCCTTTCAGGATCAATTGATGGAAAATAATAATGGAAGAGGAAAATTACCTTCACATTTTGTTTGCAAAAGCATGGAACTCATACAGAAATAGTTTAAAGTTGCATATATGCTCTAGCTACCACAGCTATCCTCACAAAAGTAACACCCTGTGACAATTAATTTGTGGTCTGTATGATTAAAACTTGATGCTTAAGGAGTGGTTCAGCCATTTCCAGTTTGGGTGCCCTCCAAAACTTCCAGAATTCTTAGCAATGGATGTGTTGGCTGGGAAATTCTGAAAGTTGAAAGTTCTCAAGCTTTAATATCAGTCAGGCTGTGAAGAGAAGCTACTGCTACTGTGCTGTTAAATATTTCACAACAGTGCAGATGCCACAACGTATCTGAAATTATTGGTCAATCTGGGCAACTCAGAATATCAGGTTACCACAAATTTGAGCCAGGTTTGTATAGTGGTTAAGGCATCAGGCTAGAAATCAGTAAATGGGGAGTTCTAGTCCCACCTTAGGCACAAAACCAGCTGGGTGACCTTGGGCCAGTCATTCTTTCTGAGCACTAGGAAGGAGGCAATGGCAAACCACTTCTGGAAAATCTTGCCAAGAAAAGTGCATGGACTAGACCAGGTAGTCACCAGGAATCAAATCTGATTTGAAGACATGCCACAGACAAATAAATTAGAGTATAAAACCATTCACCACAAACCACCCAAAGTCTAATTCTATCACATTTCTATTTGAAAGCTGTATTTCTATAGTTCCTTAAAAAACAAACGAATGCACACAGGCCTTCAGATAATAGGATAACCATAAAACTGGCATGCCTGTTTTATCATGATAGTGAAATTCGTTTTTCTTTTCTTTCCAACTCAATAGAATGTGGGGTCAGGGTTCTGTCCCTCTGTCCATCACCAGGATAACATTCTGAAAACTATAAAGAACTGGGCCAAATTTGTTATGGAAGGGGAAGTCCTCTTTTATTCTAAGGCCCCTCCCTCTTGGCCATATAACATAGAGCAGTGTTTATGCAGATGCCCTGTGCTTTCCAGTGCCCACATTATCACAAACATACATAAATGCAATATGAGGGTTGAGCAGAAACATATGTAGCACATCTGCACCTACCCTGCAAAGATTCTCCCCTCCTTTTGTCTTTGTCTCTCTCACATATACCAATACAGAAGCCTTCGATGGCCACAGCTTAAGGAAGGAATTGGAAAGAATGCCAAAACCATTCTCTGCATGTTTTTCCCAGCTTGTTTAAAATCAGGGAGTGTTTGGACGTGATGAATTTCCTCTTTCACATTTATTGTTTGGCTAATGGATAAAGCAGCATAAGACCTCTGAGCTAGAATTTTTAATAGCCTTGCCATATATTTGCATTAAATCTTTTCTAAGTTACCATAGCTGTCAGAGATTTTCTAGATGCACCATGTAGTGATACTGAATCCGTACTATTTATGTAAACAGCTCACAAGAAGTAGAAACATGCAAAGCAAATCATTAGAAGCTTACTTTAGGCTATACAACATTAATGTTATTCATCACAATGTGATATGCAGTGTCAACAAATGGAGATATTCAGGTCACTAAGCACAGAAGCTCTTGTAAATCCACTTGCTGTGACAACAGTTGGAACAAAGCACTCATTTTGTGCTGTTTATTCTTGATCAATTTAAGGCTCCTTATGTGTCTCTGGGCAAGGCAGAGCAGGAGGGAAAGTTTAAATCCTTTCTGCACGTCATCCTCCTTCTCCATCATCAGGGCAATGTTTTTCCTCACTCTCTCCTACTTCTTCAGTATAGTCATGACCTATATCTCTCAAGCAGAACATACATTAAGAATTTGAGACTATTTATTTCTTCAGAATGGAACATCAGCAATATATTATCTTCTCTTCTTCTGATTTGGACCTTTCTTCACAAAGAAGGAAAAAGATATACTGAGCGCTTTGTTTATCCATTCAGAATTGATTTTGTTTTTTGTCTGGGGAGTTGGTCCATTTTGAGATGATTAGATTAAGGTGTTTTTGGTGGTAACTCCAGCTTTTATGAAACTAACCTCACCGGAAGATCTTGCTGTGCCTTCCTAGACAGTGGTGGGATTCAAATATGTGAACAACCAGTTCTCTGTGTGGATGCCGCTTCCGGAGGTCCGTTCTGGGCCTGGGCAACAAAAAATTAGCTACCGGTTCTGCTGAACTGGTGTGAACCAGCTGAATCCCACCACTGCTCCTAGAGTGTTTCAAATATGTTAAAGCTTATTTTATACTCAAACCTTTCACAAAAAAATATAGGGAATGTTTATGGATGATGTGTACCATGATGTTCCAGTTGTTTTATTAATGTTGTTTGGATCTTTTAGTTGTTAAGTTACATGGTCTATCTACTGTTTATGAGAGTGAATAGAATAGAAATAGGATAGACAAAAATAATAAACAAATAAGCAAATAAAATCTCCCAGTCTTTGGTTATGCATTCAAAATGGAGTAATATCAAATTATCCAGTCAATCTATAAATAAAAAGTTGATTACACTAGTTGGACTCAGGATAAGACTGGAAAGAAAATGGGGGCTGTTCAGTTATTAGGTTTCTCTGGAGCTATTAGAATGTTTGGGGACACTTAAGCATGATTTCTCCTTAGAAATTAATGGTATTAATTTATTAATCATTAATATTAATGATATCAGGACAGAGAATGTATTATGTTAGCATTATGAGTGCTGATAGATAGGAATACATACTTTTTAAAATGTGTTATGTCTTCCAGACACAAAGAAATACATGTAATAAAAGGTCCTGAGTTGTAAAGGAATAATAGCAAGATTCTGAGCAAGAATCAGATTTGCAGAAACAAGCTCTTGATTTTTTTTGCTTTCCAAAGGTACTTGACATCTGGCTATTTTCCACTTATAGGAATTCAGACCATAGTGACAACATATTTTTTATGTGCAACCCCCCTCATATCCTTCTCCCCCCCAAAAATACAAAGTTTGGAAAGAAAATAAGAACAGCCTGAACGCTCAGAAAAATGGCAACAACCTCTGGGCTTTGGAAGAATGACACATAGGACTAATGTTCAAAGAAAGTTTAAGCTTGAGATGCTTTATTACTTTTGTACTTTTTAATGGTGTTGGTATTTGTTATGGTGTTATATATATATATTAATTGAACAGCTAATTGGCGTTATCTTTCAACAGGAGATTCTTGTAAAAAGAAACTATTATGTCATGAAATTCATTTCTCTGTAAAAACAATTGACTTGAAATGATGGTAAAGATGGCCCACATGCTTGAATTAGTGCACATATACATTCTTTGCAGACTTCTTGTTTTATTATACATCGATTTGTCCTTGTCTGTTGATTTTTTTTTGTATAATGTGGAAAAGGATGAGTTTTTTCAACATAAGTTTTATCTTCCTGAACAAATTTGAAGTGATGGCTCACCATATGCAAAATGTTAGTTTAGCCAAAGCATGGTAGTTTTGGAAACATGGAATATATTTTATATCCCTAATTCAAATCTGTTTCAAAGCATTTTAATCCTCAAGCATTACAATCCCCTATGAATTTAGGCTGCTTAGGGATTTCGGTTGTGTGTACTTTGGATTGAAGATAAATTACCGTAATATTAATTGTGAAAATAATCTGGACTAGAAAAAATGAATATGATGAGTCTCTCTTGCCCTAAATAATATATAAAATTTCAGCAGATGTTTGCTTTTTATCTAATAGTGAAAAAATGCTATCAAATGAAAGCTTTGAAAGTAGAATGATTGGAACAAAAAAAATCATGTGTTACTTATATAACCGAATTTTAAAATATTTAATTATATTAATGTAAGGCAGTATTTGAATACCACTGATTGCCTCATGAAATCCCATCCCTACATTTTTTTTGCAGATTCACATGCAACTATCAATGGTGCCTAATAGACAAATGTCATTAGGAGCCATAAATATGCTGCTTTAATTACTTCAGCTGAAAAGATTGCTGTATGTGATCTTAAATCACAACATGGTTATCAGGAAGATGTAATTAAGAACAATTCCATTAACAGGAAAGGCGAATTGTTCCACAAAATGAATATGTTAGAAGGAACATGACAAATTGAGTCTGCATGTACTGTAAAGGAAACTGTGGTAAGTGTAGAAATCTTCTGTGCCAGCTTTCTGCAACCTGGAGCTTTCCAGTTCTGTTGTATGTGAAATACTCCACAATTCCCAATCAACATGGTCATATTGGACAGTTTTTGAAATCTAGGTTGAAGAAAGCTGATATACAGTATATTAACTGTATAATGGTCTGTGAGAATGTTCTTGAGAGACAGGAGGAAGAGGAGGAGCTGCAGATTAGGCAATGGTCAAATAAAAGGCAGATTAGCCCACAGAAGGAATGTGGGCATGGCAAACTTCTCAGAAGAGACTCTGTAGTTTCTTGGACTATAAAGGTAGGGAAGAAAGATATATTTTCTGACTTGCAAGATTCTATTATTGTAATTGAACAATAAAGGTAATGTTACCACTCAGGGTTGATGGTACTTGTCGGGACTGCATCAATAGTGACTTGTTCTGCCTCACTGCTTCTGTAGCCAAAATGGCACAATCTTTATCAGCATGCTGAGAGAAATCAAAACTGGCCAATGTACAAAAAATATTGGTGGGGTAGGGTAGGATCAAAGGCTATTTCTTGTCACACAGGGCAATGAAAAGCTAGCCTGTTTTTCTTGATGGAACACATGGCAGGAATAGTAAACTATCTGAGTAATTATACTGTGATTGCTTGGCTGGAATCCTGAACAGAATTAAACTATACTGTAATACTAAAATATTTGAAATAAGATTGTTGCTGGTGTGGATTGGAACAATTTCCTGTGTTCTAAGTACAGGTTTCTAAATAATATCTAGTTTCTAGACATAAAGTCTGAAAATGCCACACATTAAATATTACACATGCAAAAATGCAAGGAAGTATGTATGGCCTCAAAAAGGAGTGATGCAATTTAACGTGGTCTCTATTCAAAATAATTGATGGCTTAGTGCAATGATTTTGATACATCTAATAATCATCAGTCAATTTGAAAAATTATTCCATCCAGTTTGCAGTAATGAAATTCAGTCCTACAAATGCTCTGTGGAATACCCAACATCACATCTATTACTTTGTATCCAGCATAGTTTTATCATAGCCAGTTTGATCTAGTGGTTAAGGCACCAGCTAGAAAGCAGGAGATTGCGAGCTTGTTGTTTTTTAAATTGCTTGCAAATG
This sequence comes from Protobothrops mucrosquamatus, assembly GCF_001527695.2. Taxonomy (NCBI): domain Eukaryota; kingdom Metazoa; phylum Chordata; class Lepidosauria; order Squamata; family Viperidae; genus Protobothrops; species Protobothrops mucrosquamatus. Next base: position 314,808 of record NW_015387088.1, read on the forward strand.
TCTACCAACTGGACTAGCACTGATGATGTTTGCAAGACAACAAGCAAGCTCAGAGAGCATCAGTACCCCACTACCAACTGAGGCTGCAATGGTTCAAATTTTGGAAAAGGAATGCACAACAGAATACAGTTAGCAAAAGTTTATTGATTGGTTTTTGTACTCATAGAAAAGAATTGCTTTCCCAATCAGTTGCAGTGGATGCAAGCCTCAGGGGAGGTCAGCCCTGGTGAATCTATCCATTATGGGCTGTCTTTATTGGGCTCTTCAACCTCTCTCCCTTCCTGTCCTGCCCCTGGGATTGCTTAGATTGCTTTTGGGGAAAATAAATCAGAAAATTGCTGCACAATTTAAGCATTTGTAAGGAATGGTTATATATTAGTGACATTTAACTATATTATCCAGTGACTGTAGGTCAGGGCTATCAAACTCGCAATGTCACGTGACGTGTTGTGATGTATCATGACTTTTTTTGCCATTGCCGGCAATGGGGTGAGTGTGGTTTCACTATGATGCATCCGGCCCATGGGCCAGCAGTTTGACACCCCTGCTGTAGGTGCCTAATTAAGGCAAAAGTGGGAAATAATTACCCAATTGGGACAAAGTTCCTTATCACTAGTCTTCCTTAAAGCAAAGAATTAGTGTGCAGCCCTGTGAAGAAGACAGGAAGATGCCATTTTGACTAAGCAAAGACTTAGTATGCTGGTCAAAAGTGCAGCTCATGCACAATTCACAAACCTATCCAAATGTAAGAAAGTCTGGCCTGTGAAATCTTACTGTGAAATGAGTCGAGAATCACTTTTCCCTCTCAGGAAAAACTCACCACTTCTTGTACTTGGCAGTGTGACTGAATTTTCCTTCAGATTAGATTACCTTTTCCAACAAGCAATTTTCACTTTCTCCTGGTGCCTTTTACCCATCTGGCTTTATATATCTAAGATGTGCTTCTGGCAGTTTGCTGTCTTCTCTATGGTATATCAAAGTGCCATTTAGTAAATTCTTAGCAGAGCTGTATAAGCTGGCAAATCTTCTGCAGCTCATGGGACTTGGATTTAGGGTTTTGTCTAATGAGCCTTCAATGAGTCTGTCAAAAAGAAGCCTCCACACAGCAGATATTGTATTTAGAGGCTGGTTTATTACACTTGTCTCCTCTGTTGAGTATGGTGCCTATTGCATTTCTTTTTAACTAGTCAGCTAAATAGTTTATGTCGAGAAAAGTCAATGTTAGCCTTATAGCTACATTCCTTAGTACCACTACAGGCTATGTAAAGTGCCCTTCAAATACTACTCCATTGCCTTAGTACATGGTTTATTAAAGAATGAAGTTAGCCGATTCATAAATGTGCATTGCAATCTGAAGTGTGCATTTATTGATATGATTGCTCTACTTAAGAAGCTTTGAAACCCAGAAGCTAAACTGTTGGGAAAATAACCTGCTGCACTTAATGAGAGATTTTTAAAAATCCTACTACACATCTTGCCACTGGTTTATAATTTCAGACTAATTTGGATTTCTTGAACTTTCTATGATACCTAGAGAGACAGAATTCATGCTTTGAATTCCTAACTGCGCATAATATACAATTGTGAAAAAGTGCTCAGAATAAAGACTTGTCTCATTCAGCATGTTATCTACTGCAGTGGTGATCCTCCTGGTATATCAATAACTTGGGCATAAGAGAATTAATGTCTCTAGCTCATGTTTCTCAGGACTCTACAAGTGCTACATTCATTGATATCATTCATAGCAGCGTTATGCTAGCAGCCATTGATAGCTATATCAGCTAAATATTAGCCTATTTTAAACTATTCAAAGCTGGTGACATCATCTTCATACCTTGTGATAGTGGCTTCATTGTTTAAATAAGCAGTGAGAGTTTCTTTTTGTCTGTTTCAAATTGCTCCCCATTCAGTTCTGTTCATCCTATGTTCTGCTATTATAATAATGGAAGAAAAAAAAATCTTTTCCATGCACCTCTTCTGTACCAAATACTATATCACATGCTAAAAACTAAATTAAAAAGCCATATGCACTATTGTGTGAGAATAAAATGATATGTTTGTGACTGTCAAAGTATTCTTAGAGTCTTAGAGGACTGTTTACTTAGAGTAACAGCTTTAGAGCAGTTTTTGTTCACCCAAACAGCTGCAAAACCTGCCATAGAAATGAGGGTGAATGAGTTGGAGTTTACTTTGTTAATTTTTCAATTTATTTTTAATTCTAAAGATCCAGAGAACAGTTAACTTGGCACTATAATAAGGATAAAAAGTACCTGAGCATGAGGACACCTGTAAGGGGTGCTTTATTCCCTCTCCCTTTTTAAATATTTCATATGTCTTGGTGCTTCAGAACAGCTGGAGCATTATATAATATATCTCTCCTACAATACTTGATGGAATTATTATATAATCATGCGGTGGCATCATGATGTGAAATCAGCATTTCTGTAAAAAACCTCAATTGTGCTGTGAGCTCTGCTATCATACATAGTGACATACTGTAATTCAAGGTCCTACAGTTCCCTTGCCCCTCAAAATCTCCATGGACATTTAAGAGATCTGGTAAAAATGCTAGCTGAACTTTACCAGTAGTTAATGTTTGTGCCACCATGGGTCTGCCAGGAGTGAAAATTAAGGTTAAATGTATATATGCATTAAACATTGTAGAATAACATTTAGTAGAAACACCCTGCTGTTTCATTGCCAGATTCTTGTAATGGTATGTGGGAATGACTTTAGAAGACAGGGGGAAAGCACAGCCATGGAAATTATTGAACAGACAGCTTAGCCCACAAAAGGAATGTGAGCATGGCACCCCTGGTTTCTTGAGTTGTAAAGGTACGGGGGAGAAATGTACTTTCAGACTTGCAAAATTCTCTTAATATAACGTCATATTAAAGTAGAATTAGTCCATCTGATCATGCTTTCTATGTGAACTATCTTTCAAGGCTGACAATTTAATACACAATTTAGAATGTTCATTGTTAAGTAGTTTTTAAAATTCGAACAGTACTTGCTCAGTACAGATTTAACCAATATGTAGGGCCAACCTATGTAAGTTTTTAGAACCTGAGCTTTCTACATTCTGAACTGCAAAACTATTCAACATAAATATTATGAGATAATAGTTTGCTGGTATCAAAACAGCAAGGCAAAAAGTATATATACTAAGAGAGTATTTACTTATTTACAATGACTCTTTAGCTCTTATTTTGGTGAAATCTTTCAAATTTTGCTGAACAAATATTTGAATACTTTTGAACTGAAGGTTTTTAAAGTTCTACCCCGGAGAATATTGTACGCACATCAACAACAGCTAAAAAAAAAGAAAGCCATGGGAGATGTAGAAAAGTCTCAGAGAAGGTTTCTCATATGTAAGTAGGACCTTTTTTTTGTCATAGAACGCACGGAACGGCATTCCGGCACCTTTTTTTGAACGGAAGAACCAATTCCTTCTAAGCTGCCAGTGTGAGTACAGGTATGGCTGCAGAGTGATTTTGTGGACCCCAGCAGCCTTATCCGGGCTCCAGAGGCCTGGGGGACCGCAAAATCATTCTGCGTCCATAGATCTGGGCTCCGGAGGTCTTTTCCAGGCCTCCGGAGCCCAGATTGGGCCATGGGGGTGCAAAATCACTCCACAGCCTTAGATCTGGGTGGCAAAGGTCTTTTCCAGGTCTCCAGAGCCTGGATCGGGCCGTGGGGGGGCTATGGACATGTCCTCTGGCCTCCGATTGGAGCAGCAGCAGGAACCATGGCAGAGAGGAAACAGACCTTTTCCAGGTGAGTGATCTGTGCCTCGGAAGCTCCCTAAAGCGGTTTCTTCTCCCCCCCCCCCAGCTCCGTAAAGGGCTTTCGACTGGAGCTGGAGCTGTGCGTCAGTTTCGGCACCTTTTTTTTTTTTTTTTTTTTTTTTTTACAAAAAAAGCACTGTAACAGAAAAGCATGTTATAGTTAAGTAAATGAGACATATTGCATCGTCAAGAAATGGTTGCTATCTTTTTGGTGCTACTATAATGGAGATTCAATCTTTCTCCCATGTCAAATATTTCTTCAAGGTTTTAGAAATTCTGTGATTTTTGCAAATCCAAAGACACATCCTTGCCCAGGTCCTTTTTCATCTCTTGGTCGATCCTCTGTATTTCCTCTCTGTCGTTTCTTTCTGTCTTACTACTTTATTTTCCACTATTACTATATTGACTAGAATTTTCATCCCCTCTTCATCCTTTCTGTCCAAAATTCTTCCACATTGTTGCCTGCCACATCTTTCACTTTACAAACTTCTTCAAAAAATACATTTAAAAATGCACAAACTATTGCTGTCAGTTTATTTATAGGTTTCTCTCCCAGGTCTTCAAAAATATTTTAAAACATCTCAGGCCTCATATCTTTATCTGTCATTTTGTAAATTTCACTTTTCATTTTCCTGCCTGGAATTTTAGTTCCCTTTAGTGTCCCATTTTTATACCCATAAAGTCTCAAGTTTCTTTGTTGTTTTATTCTCAACTTTCAACCAATGATCTCTTTCCTAATAAACAAAACAATTTGTGTTCCCATGAAAATGTTTTGTTTTGCTCAGTTTTTAAAAATCTTTTAAAAAGTTCTAAAATCATCTAGTCTCTTAATCCATTTAAATCTTTCTTAGATTAAATTATTTTTAAACTTTTTGCCATTTGCCATATTTTTTTAGATTATTTAAAGTGTTTGTAGTTTTTCTTCTGCTTTGAAATGAAGTTTTACTCACGATTTGATAGTTTTCCCAATGTTGTTTGGAAAGACCTCTCTTAAATAATTGGAAAATAATTGTAAATCCTAAAATGATTAGAAAGTGAGTGGACAAATCCAATGTCCTTAAGAGCTCCACCATGGTTGAGAGCTTCATAACTTCCTTTGTCTTCCAAGTTTCAAACCTACTATGTAACTCCTGGTCTCTTCGTGAGGCGGAGCCATCCAGAGCACAAGTGAGCAATCTGTCATCTTTTCCTTATCTGGAGAGATTCTGTTAGATTGAGCTTGCTGCTGCTCAGTTGGTCATCTCTGCATTGTCTTTACTCTTTCAGAGATGTCTAGTTTACCATTTTCCTCATCTGAAAGTCTGAACCAGCTGTTGTTGAATAATTAAAACTCATTTTTATTCTATCCAAGTGACTTGGAAAATATCGTGCACTCTTTCACTATGTGAAAGGTGGGGTCAATGCATGGAAGTCAAGAACAAAGGTGGTGGACATAATCCTGTTCTCTCCCAGCCACACTCCTGTGATTTTGGTTAAAACACTGGACTAGAGGACCGATGGTCTTAACTATTCAACTTGGCTGCTAGTTATGAAATGAACATGCCAGAACTGAATAACTTTCTGTAACTGAATGATGTCCTAAATGATGAAGAGTTTACCTTTGAAAGTTGGAGGACTAAAGTATTTTGATTGTCATATTCTATTAATTAAACAGCTTTATTATTCTCCCCTCTTTTTTAATACATGTAAAGAACAGGAGGATTTTTTTTCACCCTTTGAAATTGCATTCTTTTATTCTGGCAAATATTAAAGTACATCTATTTTAAGTCAGCAGAATTAGCTTGATGGATTTTGTATTTCTTTGCCAATATTGCTTGTTTTTATCAGAGTTAGCTCACATCCCTTACTAATCCATCATTTAAGTCTCTTGTGAATAATCTTCTCTGAGTTATCTGAGTTCTAACCATATGAAGCAAACCAATGCAATTATTATTATGTGTGAAAGTATCTGAAAAGAAAAATGAGGACTTTGTGCTATCATGGTTATATGACAGAAATCTGAAGGTAAAGAAGCAGATACTTGCCAGCAATATATTATAGTTTAACATTGTTTCATAATTTTAACATTTAGGCTAACTTTGAGGCAGTTACTGAATTAAAAAGTAGCTCACAAATATTGATCACAACATAAACAAAATAAACAATTCTGTGGAGCCAATTTATCCCATCAATAGAATTAAGTAGTCACCAAGGCATCAGTGATATTAGAAAAATGATTTATGAGGTAAAACCATCCACTGCCAATGAATGGTAACAGAGGGGAAAGAAGCTAAAATGCTGCTACTTTTATATCTTGAATAGTGGGTTCCTAAGCCAGCTTTAAGGAAATGCAAACATGCTGAATAGAAGGTTGTTTTATTATGGGCAAGGTCTAGTGATGTCATTGTATGCTTAGATTATTATGACTTACACTGCTGTTTTACAGTGGTGAAAGTTAGCACTGGATCTTTTCTGTATATTATTATCCTGCATCGATGCCTGGCTAATACAGCTTTTTCCAGATCAAAAAAATAAAACTGTCCCCTCCTTTCATTTTAGTGTTTATTGAATGTAAGGAGAAAACTGTCTCCTGATGCTAGCTGTATACACGCATGGAGGAATTTGAAGTTTTACATCAATACTAAAATTAGGATTGATATTAATGTTTTAGTATTTCAACTTTTATGTGAATGCTAAAATAAGTCAATATTAACATCAAGTTATTATGTTACAATCATCAACTAGAACCAATATAATTGAAATTGTTAGTCTTCATTTCATGCTATAATAATTTCTACCTGATATAAGAAATTTAGCAAATTGAACAAGCCAGTAAAAATTGTTGTTTTATAATATAAAAACTTTGTATATACTATGCGCCCATTTTTAACATTATAATCCAAAATTATTTCCACATTAAGTTATATTCTATATTCATGCTTTTCACATATGAAGCTAATTTTGACATCAAGACATATTCTCATGATTTAACTTGCCATTCTTCCACAAAAGTAATGTCCAGTAAGAAACACATAGAACCTTAGCAGCTGTTATTATGTACAAACCTAGTTCAGTGTTTATTTTGTAGAATATAAGGTTTAGACATATTTGTAACATGCTGAAAAGAAAAAAAGAAGAAAAATCCACCTTTAAAATGTATTACTTTCTATTATAAATTTAATTGTTGGGCTTTACAAGATTACTACCAAATATGAAAATAAAAGTCCTATGCAAGTATTACATATCCAGTGATTTTTAGACAATGAATTGTTTATTTTGGCAATGAACACTAGGGTAATTACAACTAATATAACATCATATACCAATTTTCTATAAGTGTAATATTGACTGTAAATTTGCTGTTTTACTTCCATTAGATATTCACATTGTTACATGTGAATTGTTCCATTTGAACTCAGTATCCATGCAACATTTTTCTTGGGATGGAGAATAGAACTCTCTCTCTCTGTATGTTTTTATGTGTGCGTGTATATACACACACAAACACACACACAAAATAACCTTTGAGTTATAAAATGATGCACTGTAAGGCAACCATTTTTTAATAAAGGTACCTCAAATGGGCTAAGTTACAGAATGCATCCAAAATCTGGAACCCATGATTCTTGTGGAATTAAAATTTGACACATTTTATAAAACATTTTATGACATTAAAAATATCATAAAACATTGTATGACGTCAAACAAAATGTCATAAAACATTTCCTATGGTCAACTCATGACATTTGACTGTGCTATTACAATCCAACCTAAGTTAGTTTCAAGGCAGATTCCTCTCTGAATATCTCCCTGAACTTTTCCAGTGAAGGTAGTCCATTAGAAGCTCTGTCATTGTTGAAGGCATTGAGGAATCTGGTAAAGAAATATTTCTGAAATCATGACCCAAGGGGTGATACATTGCCTAGTTTTTCACAGTAGTAAATCTCCAAATTTGGAAGTAATACAGCTCTGCATACTAAATTCAGGTAGTCCTTGGGTAACAATTCTAATTGAGACAGGTAACTCTGTTACTAAGCGATACTCAGAAAGTGGGGGGGGGAATCACATGACTGCACAAAATTCACAACAGCAGTTCTGGTAGTTCTGGTTACAGTTAGTTGTTAAGCAAATTGTGTGCAACCAAGCATAACATTATATGACGATGAGTTGTAACTTCATGCCAGCTTCCTCATGAACTTTGCTTGACAGAAGCTAGCAATGAGGGTGGCAATTATGACAGTCCCTGTGATATGCCAGGACTGTCATAATCCAATGTATGTTGCCAAGAGCCCAGATCACAATCATGTGACTACAAGGTCAGTACTCTGAGGACTGGCCATAAGTCTCCTCATTTGGTGCTGTTGTAACTTTGAATTGTCACTGAATGAGTGATGGCTAATTAATAGGTAATAGGTTCAGACAATTATGTTTTATAATACCTTTTTCGGAAATCCAGCTGGCATTATGTTTGTTTAGATTATATATACAGCAACCCATCTCACAACAGTGACTCTGCTATTAAAAAGGACTTTTGATCTCATATGAAATATTTGTTCTTTCGTCCTAATGAGAGACTAATAGCAAAAGTTGAAAGTCGTGATATAATAGGCTTAAAGTGTTGCTTTAAGAATATTCTCCAGTTGTTTTTATGTTATAAAAGTAAAACACACCACAGTATATGTGCACTGAACTAAATAAAATCTTGGAAATTAAACCTTTAAAGAGATTTGATATTAGTGCAAGCTTCCGAGGAGATTCGTTTTAAATCATGTTACTTTGTTTAGCATTTAGCATGAGTTCTTGATTTTCTTAGCTAAATAATATTAACAATCCAAATGAACATATTAAAATAGTTTGATTCTGTAAACTAACTTTATTTATCAGAGGTGAAAATATTTGCTTGGAATTAGCTGTGGAAGCAACATTGTTAGTTCCAGAGACAATAATCCCTTCTAGTGGTGGAATTCAAATACCTGAACAACCGGTTCTCAGTGTGGATGCCACTTCCAGTGGTCTGTTCTGGGCCTTGTGAAAAAGGGCTGGGGCATCAGCCAGTTTGCCGAAGTCAAAAAAAAATTAGCTACTGGTTCTACTGAACCGGTGTGAACTAGCTGAAGCCCACCACTGATTCTTTCATCGGTGCCAACATTCAGACAATATTGGGTGCTTGTATCAGATTATATGTGAGAGAAGAGTGATCCTGGAAAAAAAAACCAGACCAAGGAAGAGCTGCTGTGAAATTTGTATTAAAGGAAAAGGTCTGTGGCAACTGAATGAACATATAAAATATGCACAACAATCTGTTCAGCCATTCAGTACTAAATTTATGAATATCTTAATGTACTGATGGTTTCTTTTCAGTCAAACCCATTGATGTTTTTAAGCACCCATGGACTTCATGCCTATTCCAACTATCAATATTTTTGTTTTCTCTCAGCTTTTGTTTTGATACAAAAAGGGCATGTTTTTCAAAGAGAGAAAGGATAATTAGAAAAATGACTAGGTTGGGTAAATAATCTATTATTTCCTATCCAGTGGACAATTAAAGGTATAATCAGTTTGAAGGGAAAATTTGCCATGAGAGGACTGTGTGTGTATGTACCCCGAGTTTTCTCTGCCTTTATGACCAAAACTCAATGTAAACTGAGAAATATGGATTACAGAAATGCAACAGTTATATCTGTGGGCTTCAAGTTATAGTGAATTAGAAATAATTAACATTTTACAAAGGAAGTGATGCTTGGTTAAGTATATATCAATACATGGAACCAAAGCCAGCAATGCTGAATTGTCCTGTCCACCATATCAGAACAGCTATGAGAAATTCACAAAGCCATCTACTGTTTTTCCCCCTACAAATCATATATTTGTATGATGTCGATGGCAGAATCAGTGATGGAAAGCAATATTTAAATTAGGCATGACTATGACTAAAATAGTGTTGAAAGAAAAATCTTCAGGTCCAGTCCAAGCCGGGAATAAACAAAATGGAGGCTGCTTAGGAAAGAAGGTTATGCTTATTGAGTTGCCAGAAACTTCAGTCACATAGTATGTGTTTCTTGGGTGGCTGACAAAATGGAGCTGGGAGTGGTGGGTTTTATACCTTCTTGGGCTTTTGTGTTTGGAGTTGCTCCTGTTCATGTGGCATTGTATTTGAGGCTCTTCCTGTTCCTGTGGCATTGTATTTGAGGCTCTTCCTGTTCCTGTGCAATGAATTTTGACCTGGGGTTCAGTGTACCCTTTTGGTATTCTAATGGTGGTGGGCTAATCCTTCTAAAGGTCAGGTTCCTTGGAGTCCTCGTTTTTCTAATCCCATCAGCTCAAACCTTTTCTGGGGCTATAGCTGCAGGCATTTTGCTTATGAATAGGTGGCCCAGTCTTTCTGAATAGATTACTGAATCTGCATTTCTAAAAGGTGGTTTCCTGAGTTTCTACTTGGAGCAGGTTTCTGGGGGCTGGTTTCTAAGATTTTTCTATTATTACTTTGGAGAAATATAATATTCTGCCTTTTTTAATATCCCCCCCAAAATATTTCCTTCTCTAGGAGGGTGGGTGGGTACTGACTTCCAACAATAGGCAAAAAGGAATATTCTGGCAGAGTCATTGAAACTTGCTGGCACAGGAACTACTCAGAGGACAGGATATCAATCATTTCTTGCTGCTATGTTAATCTTCTGGACAAGAATGCAAATTATTTCAATTCATACCAGAGCTCCAAAAATAAATTGTGGAAAGTCTTGGCAACATTCTTTTTCTAATTTAATACATTGTTCTTAGGTTGGGGTACAAAACTGAATTAAGAAAAACTAAAACCAACACAAATAATAGGTAGGTTTTCTAACAGAATACTCAATATGCATGTTTAATTTTGTTCTTTATTTCTGCCAAGTTCATTCACAATCCCTAAACAGTTCAGTTCTAGAAAAGCTTGGGAAGGAAATAAGTTTCAGTCATTGGTTTTGATGGATGACAAAGTGAAAAAAAAAATCAATTGAAAACTCATATTCTCTCTTAAATAAAAGGACGTTCACTTCAGTGGACATTACTCCTGCCACTTTGAGGTTGTCACAAATGTTTTACGTGATCAGCATGTGTCCAAGCAGGTATAAAGTCTGGAGATCAGACTGCCACTATCTGGATTAAAACTTTTTTTTAATGAAGTCATGGAATTAGTTATGAGGTGTGGTGACAATAGCAAATGTAAATTGTTTTAAAAAGAGGCATATAGAAAATCATAATAAATGCATCTATCATTTACCAACTACAATAATTAGATGATAATAAGGTAGGCAGTACTGACCTGAATCAAAACTAAAAAAAAACCAAGAATGGTATGGAAACTGTAGTCGACTTGACTTTTGAAACTAATCTTACCTAATTCACACTGCATGGGTTAGTGTGTAAATCAAAATGCAATTATCCTTTCTTGAATTTTTCAAAGCATTTTTTAATCATCAAATGTCCATAAAATGAATAGTTTGGGGACATATTCATAAATCTATGCATATTAATGAAAAATAACATACAAAATATATCCAGGAAATCTTAATTGTGTACAATAGAAGCATGCATTCAAAAGGGAAAATGGTAAAAAAATATATGCCCACAAAAGCAATACTAAAACTCATACAGAAATGGAACACAACAGACTTACAGTTGGAAAAATGAGTCATTGAGCAATAGTCCAAATTGATAGTCTAGTCTTAGATATCATGAGCCTTCTGACTAACAATATTGAATTAGATGAACGTTGATTAAAGAAGTCTGTTCTTTAATCCCCCGAATATATTCAGTAGCTTACTTGTTTTCTTTTAAACCTTACTATCAAGAAAACCTACAGAAACAACCACCAAAGTATAGCACATGCATGGAACATAGTAATTGGTTAACAACCAGGACAATCTATCTCACTAAAGAATAAGAATCAAGATTAAGGCTATTTTATGTATTTACAAACCTTGGGATTTATTCTGTTTGAATGAAAAACAGAAAGCCACAGTCTCAAAGTAATAACAGATTAAAAGAGTTGGAAGGGACCTTAGAGGTCTTCTAGTCCAACCTCCTGCTCAGGCAGGAAACTCCATACAATTTGAGAAAAATGGTTGTCCAATCTCTTCTTAAAAACTTCCAGTATTGGAGCACCCTCAACTTCTGAAGGCAAGTTGTTCCACTGATTAATTTTTCTGTTAGTAAATTTCTCCTTAGTTTTAGGTTGTTTTTCTCTTTGGTTAGTTTCCATCCGTTGCTTCTTGTCCTGCCTTCAGGTGCTTTGGAGAATAGCTTGACTCCCTCTTCTTTGTGGCAACCCCTGAGATATTGGAACACTGCTATCATGTCACCTCTAGCCCTTCTTTCATTAAACTAGATATACCCAATCCCAGCAACCATTGTTTATACAATATGTTTTAGTCTCCAATCCCCTAATCATCTTTGTTGCTCTTCTCTTTATTCTTTCTAGAGTCTCAACATCTTTTGATGTTGCCAATAAAGCCTTAGAGCAGGGGTGTCAAACTGCTGGCCCGCAGGCTGGATGCGTCATGGCGAAACCGCACCCACCCTATTGCCGGCAATGGAAAAAAAGTTGTGATACGTCACAACATGTCACGTGACATTGCGAGTTTGACACCCCTGTTTTAGAGTATGAATTATTCAAAGAATAAGGGATGTGGAGTTCCAAATTGAAGTTAATAGGCTCTCTCAACATGATAGAATTACTATGAACAGGGGGCAAAGGAACCAGTACATTACTTGCTAATCCTAACCTTCCCTAAGCTGAGAATTGCATGCTTTAAAGCTAGATTTAACACTCTTCCACTTCCATTTGAAATTCTTCAAGGCAGATATGGTAAAATGTTGCTGAGTGTATTTGCCTATGTGGTGACAAGCAGCAAAAAATAATTAAATTTGACAGACAGAGTAAATGAACTTTCATGAAGTTTCTAGTATAAGAGGAAAGTAAATCTGTTTCAGAGCTTTGGACATGTCCCAAAGCTTTGGACATGTCATATTCAGTTCATAGATTGTGAACAAACTTTGGAAGCAGCTCTGTTCACTTATTTATTTATTAAACTTATATGCCACCCATCTTTTCAAAAGCAACTCTTATATTTGGGGAAAACACAATGGCTGTTGTTTATTTTTCATCAGATATGGTAGCAGTTGTCAAGCAATTGAAGCCTTTTGGCACTAATAAAGCACAGCAATTGACCAAGACATTTAAGGACTTAAGGAACTTCTATGCAAATTTCAAATAAATGAACTGTGAGCAAGTCTATGATCTTAAGGTGCCATTATTAATATCATTTTATTTGATTATTATTATTCAAAATAATATGAGAAATCTACATAAAAGGGAAGAACAGTTCATATGAAACAATGATGCTTCTTACAATAATATGAGTGAACTGATTATTGAGATTAAGGAAGTGTAACAATTTGCTGGTTGTTTTCCATCTAATTGTACACACGGTGCTGTGAAATTGGGATACTTAAATTAGACTACTGACAAAATAAATGATGGACTAGCCACATAAAATAATTAGCCATTACATTGCTGTTCAAGACAGTAGATTAGCAATGGTGAAGCAGGGGCCTTGAGATCAATTTCTTTCTGGTTTGAGTGACCAATGTTGGCCTGATTCTTTGTTGTTGTTGTTGTTAATTGCAAAGTCATGTCCAATCCATCGTGACCTGATGGACAATGTTCCTCCAGGTCTTCCTGTCCGCTACCATCTTCTGGAGTCCATTTAAGCTCACCCCTACTGCTTCAGTGACTCCATCCAGCCATCTCATTCTCTGTCGTCCCCTTCTATTGCCCTCAATCTTTCCCAGCATTAGGCCCTTCTCCAGTGAGTCCTTCCTTCTCATTAGGTGGCCAAAGTACTTGAGTTTCAACTTCAGGATCTGGCCTTCTAAAGAGCAGTCGGGGTTGATCTCTTCTAGGACTGACCGGTTTGAATGCCTTGCAGTCCAAGGGACTCGCAGGAGTCTTCTCCAGCACCATAGTTCAAAGGCCTCAATTCTTTGTCGCTCAGCCTTTCTTATGGTCCAACTTTCACATCCATACATTGCAACTGGGAAAACCATGGTTTGATTCTTAGGTGAGAACAAAGATGCTGGTCACTGAAATCTAATATTCATTCATTTTTCATCTTGCGCTATGGTAGTATTTTATGAATTATGCATTATGAAAATCCGGTGTATCTGACTACTATCCTTTGTGGATCCAGAACCTACAAAGAAATACATTGGAGCAGTAGCTCAAAGTTTTTCCCAGAGAAAATGCTGACTGGTCTGAATTATTTTGTTCTGCTTGAGAATCTAGAGTTTGATCAAATTTAATACATAGTTCTGGACTTTGCTCTCAATAATGGGCATAAGCAGTTCCACTTTTTAGCAATATAGGAAAAAAATAGAAGAATATTGTTTCAGTTTTATCTCTTGCTTCTAATAAGACGAATCTAAAATACGGTTTCAAATTCACAGTAAGCTTTTCGGCTCCTCTTCTTTGCTCCAATGCCTCAGAAACAATGCTCGCTAAAGGTCTTTATATTTCACCATATCCACATCCAAAAAGTATTCAAGGGACTCTCCAGGGAGTATGGTTTCTTTAGCATTTCACATAGTTGTCCGAATGTATTAACAAGAAATCTTTTTCTATATTTAAAAAATAAAGGATTATACTTGAACTGGCTGGAAATGAAATGAAAGCATACTGAGCAGAGCTATCCACACCTGTATTAATTATTTTGGCTCCTGCTGCTGGGTATTGCCATGGCAACAGATAATGTTTTGTTACATCACTAAAAGTATGCAGAGAAATGTGTATTATCAGAATAGTATTTCAGCCTGGTGCAAACAAACACTGTGCAAGTCAAAGATGGTTAAAAGAAAATAAAAATGTAAATTAGGGCTGTGTTCTGATGCCATCTGCATTCAGTACCAGAATGGATTGGGACAATGGGACATCTTCCTTTAACTCCCTTGGAGCAAGATAAAGATATCTAATTTGTTCCACCCCTCATTCGACATCCTCCAGTAAGCTTCAATCGTAGGATATAGTTCATAAACACAGTATATTGGACAGAAAGGAGGACAATATATCCTAATTAGAGCAAAAGATTTTTTTAAATGGTACCTTGATAGGAAGAGAAAGGAAAGATATATAAAATGAAATACCCAACCGGCATACCCTCAAATTAGAATGACCATTAGAGGCCACTCTCTCCTCTCCAATCATGGCATCTGGGACTGGCTGAATAGGACTTGAAGTGTTTAACTAATTGCTTAATTCATTTTTCTTCTCCCATCCTTAGATGTTATATGGGTCAATTAAGGCTGACTGAATTTGTTTGTCTGGCTCAAGGCTATGTTTTATGCTATGGAACACATGAATTATTTAATATTTTTCACTACCCTCTATCTCAGTGATCAGCCCCAATTTATTTATCTAGAAGCATCTTTGTTTTTTACCATAGTAATAATAACAACAATGCTAATATAATTTATTATACCTGTTACTAAGGTATGGTACACATCAGGAAATTACAGAAAAGTTTTGTACCCATCAGGAAATTACCAAACTGAACAACCAAAGTAAATAAATATAAATGCTAAAACAAATCAAGTGTAACAACTACACATATTTAAAATAACAGTCGGAGATATAAGCAAACACATACTGTATACATCCATAATTAAAATAAAATAGATAATAATCTAGCAATTATTGAGATGAGTACGAGCCAACCCTGCACTAATCACTAATCAATTAAAAAGTTATTTCACACTTATTTAGAGGCCATTAAACTTGTTTAAAGATGAAGACAAAGAGGGAAATTATTTGCTTTGTTTTTTATTTTAAAAAAAACACACTATGTGTCTGCTTAAAGTTTACCATAGGTATTCCTCATTATTTCTTCATAATCTCATTTAATTCTGACTCAACAATTTGAGTACTTTAAAAGAAGAATAGATTTTGAATACGTGCAGTTAAAAAGCCGTGCACTGATTTGTATTCTTGCAAAATGAAAAAAGGTTGTGGCTACATAGTTAACCTTCCCAACACTGGACAATAAATAAACAAATTCTATGTTTCCTGAATAATAGTCAAGAATCAGGAGCAAGTCAAGAAGAACTACAGTTAGATCAGTGTTTTTCTTCATTAGCAATTTTAAGATGTGTAGATTTCATATCTCAAAATTCCCAGGCTAGTAACTCCAAAGCAGGTTGCACATTCCTTGAAAAGTACAAATAAATGTGAATAAGAACAATAGCAATAGCACTTAGACATATATACTACTTCATAGTGCTTTACAGCACTCTCTGAGAAGTTTACAATGTCAGCATCTTGCTCCCAACAATCTGGGTCCTCATTTTACCGACCTTGGAAGGATGGAAGAATGAGTTAATCTTGAGCTGGTCAGGATTGAACTCCAGACTGTGGACAGAGTTAGCCTGCAATATTACATTCTAACCACTGCGCCACCAGGGCTCTTTACCATTATTGGCTACTTACCTTTGAGCATTGGATGCTTGAATATGACAAAGGAAGAGAAGCAAAAGATCAGTGGGATACATTTCAAAATCATAAGGGCTTTTGGATTTGTTTTCTAGAATGTTATGGGTCTCACGGGCTTCATTTTCCTATAAAGAAAGGAATATGAAACAATAAGAATGAACTTCACCGAGAAAGAGGAAATATTAACAAATTTCATATATCAAAGCTAGCCCTTCCACCACCAGATTTCCATCTTCCAGTCTTTATGATTACTTCTTTTATTCCTTGCTAATGACCATCATTTCATATTTCTGCACTCATAGCATCCCAGATGATAAAAGCTAATTGTTCACTATAGATGCTACATAGGTGCCACTCAGCCTCGTCTGCTCCTCGTAGCCATTTCCTTTGCTGCATTTTCTTTGGATAGAGTTTCTTAGATACATAGATTATATTAGATTATACTTTCCTTTTATTTATTTCTGAATAGTTTACTCTTCCTCTCTGGAATTCCAATTTTTTGTGTATTTTATTTTTTCTTTATATAATATTCACATTAAAATATGGAACAAAATATGTTTCCAAGGGACTCAGGATTCTGTTTGCCTACCTGTCTATCAGCAGAATGATTCTTCCTGAACAGAACAGAACAGGAGAAGAATTTGTTTTGGTAAGAGAAACCATTAAAAGACCAAATGAGTTTGAAAGTGGGTCTGTTCTGACTTAAGTCTGTACAGAAAAAAAACCCCATATAGTGGCAGAGCTTTGGAATTTTACTTTCTTCATTCTTATGCCCAGTGCTTTTTTTGTAAAAAAAAAAAAAAAAAAAAAAAAAAGGCGCTGGAACTCACACACGTCATACAACCCGCCTTGCCTACCCTACAAGGTTCCATCCAAAAAAGGTGCCAGAACTCTGTTCTGGGCATTCTATGACAAAAAAAGCCCTGCTTATGCCCCTCACTCCTCATGATGTAATCCAGAGTGGTGTTGCCATTAGGGAAAATAATTGGGAAAAAATCAAGAACTCAGTTCTGCATGCTTTTCTTACCTTGCTTTCCAACCCATCTTCCTTCTATATCCTATTTTATTAGCAAATATTTTTAGTAACAGTTTCTGGGATTTCCTCCAACATTCCATATACCTGGACTCCAATTACTGAATTATCTCTATCTTATTGTACAATGGACAAATTAATCCCTATGAAATATTCATTTTCTTCCTTTTTTATGTAGCAGTGTGCAAATATGCTTTTTAACATGTCCTTTTTAAAAGTCCTTTTAAAAAAAATGAACCATATATATTATCCTTTTAACACTGGAACTGGTGGCATTAACTGTCATAGAGACAAATAACAAGAATTGTGGATTAACTTTCTATCTGGACATGGATATGACAAGCTAATTCTCCAGTCACTTCCCGGCCATGTTCAGCATATTCATCTCTTCCCTATTCCCTTCTTTCTCTCTCTCTTGTTAAAAGCATGTGACTAATTCTAGAAAACTGATCCTTGAGAGCACTCAGAAAACCCCCATATTACACATCTTCCTATTGGAACATCACATATCTTGCAACATATGAGCAACTAATGTTCATATTTTCCTAAGATCTGAAATAAATTATATGTCCAGCAAGATTTACTCCAAGAGAAATTTATATAAGGTTCTAGTCTCTGCTTTATTTTGATTTTTCAATCCTGCTTGTCATAAGGTTACTGATATTATATGTTTATGAGCTTTAATAGGACTCTAAAGAATTGATCATGCCATAATAATAGAAGATATGATTGCTATTAGTTATTTCCTGCCTGCCACTTTTCTTTTACTTTAATGGAACCCTTCTGGAATTATGCTGGTTGTTCTTGACATAGATGCAATACTGTATGCTACAGCATTGATAAACTCATGTTAGTTTTTCTTATAATGAGGCTCTGAGGCTACTTCAGTTACAAAATTGAGCAACATGTTTACATAAACTTGGTTATCATGGTATATGTATGATTCATTAAAAATCTTGTTTGAAGAGTTTAAAACAAGAATAGTTATTAGAGTAGAATATTTGATTATAATAGGATAATGCACATGAAGTGCTTTGTACTCTTGAAAGCACTTTACAAATGATGGAGGAGGAGCAGGTATTATGATTTTCTGCTTAATATTTATAAAATAAACCTTTATAAATAGCAATATCTTTATAGAATATCCAAAATCTGTTGTGCAAGCTTTTAAGTAACAGTTCTTCCTAATGCAGGATGCTAAACAAGCAAATATTAAACAGAATATAATGGAAGAAACCTTGGCAGAGTTTTTGATTTGTCTTTTGCATTACGCAGAATTGCAAAGTGGCACATTGGGATAGAGAAGCAGTTGAGACATGGTGACTATAGGCTCTTTAGTAATTACTGCGAAATGATATTAGAGAAGAATTCACTAAAACCTGTTTATAATCATGTGTAATGCTACAACAATTTAAACTCCCATTTAGCAGCACACTAAAGTCTTTGAATGAAGAAGGTACAAAAAAGATGAGAGACATAGCAATTCTTTCTGGAATTGGAATATGTCAATTTAATGATGGTGTCAGGTGAATCTATACTAAAATTAAAATGAAATAGGAACCATAATTAAGTATATATTATTTCAGAAGAAGTAAAAAATTAATCATTTGACTAAAATGTAATAATAATCAAAATTCAATGCACTGGATAGAAAAGGGCATGCTATAGTGTGGGGAAATATTTCTGTTGACTGGAAGTACAAGTATTAGAGTATAATAAAAGCTAATAAGCATCCTATTCTGGAAGAGATGAGATTGGAGTGGTTGACTGGAGATAAGTATAAACTTTATTGACCCATATCCCACTTGCTTACTTGTCCTAAGTAGGACTTGCACTGATGATCTTGGCCCCAATTCTCTATCAATTCCTTTAAAGTAATACTCTCCACGAATCTTAAGATTTTTTTCCCAGTGTGATCACAACAGGTGACTCCTCATCAGTTTGGAATAGATGAAAAATAAATTTGCCTGTTGATAAAGAATACTAATTATTAGAGTTTAGAATGTGAACTTAATTCATATTACTGACATTTAACTTTGAAACTAAATTATTAAAGAGTACATCATAATTATTTTAATCTTACCAAAATGCTAGGATTTGTTTGTGAAATCCTTTCTGTATGTTAATTTGTGACGATCATGAAAAGAAAGGTTTCATTTATAATGGAATAAGTAAATGAAATATGCTGGTGGATTTGATACGAAGTCTTCAAAGTGGGCCAAGTTGCAATAAAAAAGCTACTGCACATTCTTTGCACCTCAAAGGGCAATCTGAGGTGGCTAAAGTAGCATGAAATTCAATATGCTGGCTTCAATCAAACTTCAAACAAATAGTAAGCAAGAAAAGATTATTAACAAGAAGACACTGCTCCTTCATTTTCTATAGCATAATTACTGGGATCACTTTAACCATTTTTGCTAGACGCTTCCTCATTCATCTTCAGACAACAAAATAAGATAAGTAAGTATGACTATTCTCTTGGAACCCTGGTGTCTGAATAGAACTGAAAATGGTCAGCAAAAATTCATATCAAGTTTGGATATGTTTTAAATTGGAATCAAAAGCACCAGGAAGTACTCTGACAATAAATCCAAAAATAACAGTACTGGGCAAATGGTTCTTCATCCCATTATTTGTGATTCTAATCTTTGAAGTTATTCTTCAAAGGCAAGCAATTTGTGAAGGGACAACATTTAGGCTGTAGCGGGAGTTTTTGAATTGCTTGTATTCCTTTTTAAAAAACATAAGGAAGGCCAGCAGCAATCCAATATTTGGGGGAATGGAAAAGTTCAATCAGAAATGTCTATAAGTAATCTAAAACTGGTGTTTGATTTCAGAAAGCAAATAGGAATAATATATAAAATGGCTCTTAACAAGATATCTTGATACTAGCAAATAGAAATACAATTATACCCACAGTCTAGAACATGATTATGCAAAGTTCAGTCCTGCTGAAAGAAATGGGGCCCACCATGTGCATCTTATATATGTATATGAAATAATGTCTGTGTTCAAACCAGTTGGAGACATATAGCATGTATAACAGAATTCCACATCTAAATTTTTTGACATTGTCAAGCTGTCTCATCTCAAAACTGATGTTTCTTTAGTCCTTTTTCAAGATGACAAAGAAAAGCTATTTTTCTCACTACCCTCTTGGTTTCTGTTGTCTGTTCTCACCTTGAACATTTCATTTCCTTCTGAAAACAAAAGTCTCTAATCAATGTCCACTGCTAGCACCCCTTAGAGGTTCAGGGTCTTGTACACTGAATGTTTAATAATCATAATCATAATAATCATAATATAATAATAATAATCACCATCATCATCATCACCATCATCATCATCATAATAAAAGTTGGAAAGGAAGGGACCTCAGGCAAGAAACCCTATATCATTTTAGACAAATGGTTGTCCAGTCTCTTCTTAAAATCTTCCAGTGTTGGAGCATTCACAACTTCTGAAGGCAGGTTGTTCCATTGATTAATTATTCTAACTATCAGGAAATTTCTCCTTAGTTCTAGGTTGCTTCTCTCTTTGATTAGTTTCCATCCATTGCTTCTTGTCCTGCCTTAAGATGCTTTGGAGGATAGCTGAACTCCCTCTTATTTGTGGCAACCCAAGTGATATTGGAACACTGCTATCATGTCACCCATAGTCCTTCTCTTCATTGATGTATGATATTGTGATGCTGCAAATGCCTCTTCTCAATTGATTTCAGCTCTACCTATTCATCCACTCAAAAAGAGTTTTGAATACAGGTTATATCACCATGAAGTTGCCATATTCAGGAGCATTCGTTCACATTATTGGCAATTAACCTTTCCTCAGACCACCTATTAGCCTCTCCAAAGGGCTTTTTAATTGTTTGCAGGTTTACCAAACAATTACACATAGATCATGCAAGGGATATACAAACAGGGTTTTTTTCTGGTTTGAACACTTTTTGTTTGTGGTTTGTTTTCTGCAGAATGAGGATTAAATTAATTCATAACCTAATATGTTGAGGCAAGGCCTGCAGACTGAGTTCAAAAGACACACTGTTGTGGTCAATTTTTGATTGGAGTTGGAGGCAGTTAGCACTAATACAAATTGATTAACGTTCTCTGAAATTCTGGACCCATAAAATATAGACATGCATATGATTATTAGCATCATCAATATCAACAAAGATATTTAAACTAGTCTTCAAAATTTCCTGAATTCATTTGAGTAGACTTTGTACATTATTGGGAACTGATAAAGTAGTGCTCCAGAAAACCTCATCATAACATTCTGATAAATCCCAAGATGGGGAGAATCCATCATTTTTTGTCTGTGAATGCTAGGTGAAACCTGACCTGATTATTACCCATTACCACTAACTAATATATTCATTATATAATCCCATTTTAAGACTGAAATTAAACCACAGAGCTAATGGCATTAATATTTACCTAATTTTTGCACCGTCTTCGTTCTTCATCTGTTATTGCATAGAGGTCATGTAAAAATATTTATGTGAAAGTTAAAGCATTATGAAGCATAAAGAACCTCAATATGCCTGCATATTGCAGCAGGAAGGATATCCATGGATTTTCAAGGTTTCATGATTTTATTTCCAAGATCTTTATGTTGTATTTTAGCACATTACTGTACTCTGGCAGGCCATATAGGAGATGCTGAATTAATCATTCTGATTAGTCTTCTGGCATCAAAATTGGAATGTGTGCAATTTTTAAAAAACCATTTCCATGCAATGGATGAAAAATGAACTGAAGAATGGAAAGGATGCCCCTCTCCTTCCTTTAAAAAGATGTACCACACTTATAAAGGAGGTATTATTTCTTTTGACTGCTGAAGTTCTGTAGGAGAAAACCAACTCAGCAGGTTTTTCTTTAATTATAATTAACAGAACTGCCTCGCTGACCTCGCACTTCCAAGTATGACGAAGTTCTCTGAGAAGAGAGTTGAATGAATGTTAAGCAAATATAACCAAGTAACCAGAAAAGCAACAAGAATCAAAATGGATGCATTTTTAACATTGAAACACAGTCATTTTCATTTTCCAACTTTTCTTGTTTGCTGTGTCAAAGAAGTGCCATTAAGCTTGACACCCAAAGGACAATGAAGGTTTAATGGAACCCTCTCTGAAATCTGCCTGCTGGCTTACCTATTTTACTTTACTATATTGTGGCTGTGTGAACATAGTGTAGTAAAGCTGCTTTGGAAAAGAAAAAGGCTAGAATATGTGGGACACAGTATACTAAAGCTCCCCTATTTTGGGCTGGATAAATCTTATCTTCTTGCCTTCTTTCTTCACAACTTGAAAAATAAAATTTAGAATATAATATTAATAATCATAACTGGATCCATCAATACCTATCTAGCTCGATTTAGTTTAACTTTTACCTTAGTTGTACAGTCTACATTAATATATCCTTTTCCATTTTTATAACATTTACTAATTTATAATCTTGAGTTTATCGATGTACTCTAATAGGTATTTCACAGGTAAGCATCCTCTGTAATTTTATCCTTGTAATCTTTATTATGTTATTAATATTTCATCTCATAAATTTTATCTCATGTGTGGCAATTTTACATGCTATGCTGGTCTTTGATAAAAATTAATGAAAAGTCTAAATCTGTTTCAGACTTAATAAACATCAATAAAGGAAGATAAATTTCCAAAACACTATGCTTAAATCTTGCTATTTATGTCCACAATATATGTTGGCTACATTCTTCTTCAAGGTGGTTTTGCCTTTTATTAATATAATTTAAACTGCGCAACGAGGCATGAGGTTGCAGCTTTTGAATATATAGATGAAATTAGGTGTTAAACTTGTTCCAGTGACATTTCTCTTCTTTTCCTGCCTACCCCTTAGCCTCTCTGCTCTGATCCAGATCTGGTCTGGAAGAGTTACACATTGAGTATTGGTGGTGGGGAAATCATCTTCAACTAGTTTTGAGGTAAGCAATTGTGTCAGTAAAAAACTTAATCAAATTTCACTCTCTGAGCTTATGTTAGAGGAAAATTATATGTACAGTGGTCTTAATCAAACTTTCTATCTAAAAGCATTTCTACCTGAATCATTTAAGCAAGCTTTCTATCAAGTATTTCTATCTAAACCCTAATTAAAATAATGGGGACTAAATTAATCATAAATATTTTGCTCCACTAGTTTCAGCAAAAGTTGAGCTCTTTAATCTCCCAACTCTTCTGAACTCAGTTTAAAATATACTTGAGACCAAGTCAAGCTGTTTTAAATGATCTGTATTCTGACAGTAGAATACACACATGTTTATATGATTGTGAGTCTGGAGCTGGCTCTGGCCAAAGCTGAGCACAGAAATCTATTAATCACTTAGTCAATCAATGCTCATTAGCTGGCCCTAATGGCTGCCCCAATTTCATATCTAAACAGTTTCCTATTACCTATTTCCTTAGCTTCTTATGACTATAAATTTGTTGTTTGTATTTCATGATTTATATTGATTGCCTTCATTTAGTATCCTATGACTATCACTGAGTTTGTATCTATGATTTATGATGATTGTGTTTGTATCTATGGTTTTATGATTATGATCAGGATTGTTCACTTGTTGCTTATTTGTACACTGAGAGTTTATGCACTGTAGACAAATGCCTGATGTGTCCAATCACACTTGGACAATAAACAATTCTATCTTCTGTATATCTATCTCAAGGCAAACACAACAAATTAGTAACATTTCCCATGTCTTTGTGTTTACAACTGTGGCAAACATCCTTTGGTTTACAAATGTCTTACTTTACATTGAGCTCCTTTACTAATCAAGCTTGCATACTGCCAGGGTAGAGTAAACCAAGAATTAGATTCAGTTAGAATACAAGACAAATACAAGACCTTTTAAAGCAGTATTTCTGCCTTGAAATAGAAATATTAGTGATATAGTCAGGTATCAAAATTACAAATTCCTTGTCATGACATTATGTAATGAACAGAGACTTGTCTCACCCCACTTTGAGAGTTGGGTCTATGTGAAAGACCTCTAATTTCAATTGGATCAAGGCTCAGCAAATATGAATTATGTATTAGAATACTATCAAATGCATATAGTATGTTTCAGCTGTATATATATTTTTCTCTCTGAACTTCTGGTTTCTTTCATTGAAGAAGACTTTATAGAGTTTTTTCCAACCTGAATATTAATAAAAGTGGAAAAAGTGTTGTTACTATTATTAATTAAATATACTTCTGCTGGGAATCTACTCCCTATATAGGTTCCTAGATATGTATGGCTATTTACTGTACCAATAAATGTTAACATTTATGAGTCCTCCACATCATAAACAGAAAGCATATTGTGAAAAAAAAAGAATGAAAAACTAATTGTTTCTAAATTTGCTTAGAACTATGTTTTTATCCTATTTCTTCTATAGAGTCAGCAGCGTGCATTCATATTCTTTGATTAAAAAGCCACCCTTTCCATTTTCTTGAATGTAAAATTTCCGCAGATGTAGCACTTGGAACTAGAGAAAGAGTACATTTGCAGCCCTAGTGTAAAATGAAAAACTAGAAGACCAAGAGGTTAACAGCATGCACTAAGGGCAGTGTTGTAGAAAGTATTTGTTCAGTTCCAACATCCTCCAAAAAGATGTAGAGAACAATAGCAGCATCAGTGTTCTCAGCAGGAAATCAGAACAACCGTTGCTTCCACATAAAGCCTTATAGGTCAATTGGGAAGTCACCTATGCCAGATCAAGGCATCTGCTCTATTAGTTTCTGTGATCAGATAGACTTTAGTCTAACTGAATGCATGTCCTTCAGAGTCATGTTGTTGATGCTTCCCCTTTATATTGTATGGACAGGAAAAACCTAAGACCAAGTATGTATTGAAAATATAGCTTTGTGTATATGTCTGTGTGTCTATGTTTGAACTGAAAAGATTTTTTAAATGGAGTGAATATTTATTTTTTAAAAAAATATTGGACACTGGACACTGTTGAAATATTAATCATTGAAAGGATTCTTCCTTAACAAAGGAAAAGTTTAAAAAATAACAAATGGCTATACACTTTTTAAGGAAGGAAGGAAAATGCTCAGACTTACATATGGATCTGGCTATGCATAGAACACAATGCTAGTCAATAAATGAAACTGGGTGGGTTATTTTTCATTTTCATGCATATTAGTAACATAGTCCTGAGGCATCTCTCAGCCATTTTGTGGGGTATTAAGTAGGAAAGCATCTTTGTCCACTAGGCCCAGGATAGGCAGAAAAAAAATGGGGAAAACAGAGAGTTAGGACATAAAATCTAGTTTTGATCCTTCCAAGGAGGTTGATTCTATGTGTTGAAGCATCTCCATGATTTAGATAGCCACATATTGCTGCTGAACCCCACAGTAATCTCAGTTGCTCAATGAGTTAGCAAACTTCTCTATTCCTTCTGCCTTTTAATAAGAAACAAAACATTTCTTGCCAGTGCTGTTTTTGCACTGTTTATTCCTAGTTTCTTTCCTTCTTACTAGAAATGTGAGAACCTACTCAAGACTTGTCTGGAGCATCATCATGCTGTTTAAACAATAACTTTCAGACATGGTATTATTAAGTAGAAATAAATCCATTTTACCTAAGCAAATGAATGCTGTTCAAGAAATGCCAAAATCTTCCAAGTAGGAAATGTTGGAATATATGAGAACTGAATTCTTTCTGCCCACATATTTGAAAATATGTATTGTTTATGGGAAAAGAATATGATTACAGTTCAGAGAACTGTCAGTGAAAATAATACCTTGTCTTTTTAATGTTAGCTGATTAAACCAATATAAATTTAGATCTCCTAAACAAAAAGGACCGGTGTTAATAAATAGAGAATATATACCGTATGTATTATAGTAACAGGGGCCAGGATAGTTTTGTATTAAATATTTTCTTCAATATCCAGGCCTTAAACTTAATATGTTAAAAATATAATCCATAATTAGACTAACACATATTAGTGTGTCTTTGCCAGCAATCGAGGTGTGGAGCAAGTGGTGGCGCAGAACCAGATAGAAATGCTTATGGCCCTGGTCTGATAATTAATGACATAATATAAAAAATCAGGCTTCTTTCCTGGCAAGCTTGTAGCAGAGATGCAATCAAATAAAGATGCAGAATGGGTTGCATAAAAGAACATGAGCTATCAATCCTACATCTCTGGACTCACGGACATAGATAACCAAAATGAATTACTCTTCTAGGAGGAATGAAAGAAAAATACTGAATGTAAAGTTCCAATAATGTTGGTGGATAGAAGATGGGATTCATTTGTTTATTGGGTTTTTATCCCCTCATTCATCCAGGATGGCATGTGTAGTGCTCCCTCATCACAATAACCTGCCAAGGTTGGGTGAAAAAGTGTCACTGACCTAAATTCATCATGTGAGTTTCCATGACTGAGGGTTGACTAGTTGCATGGCAAGTGTAAGCTGTTTTATGCCCAGCCACTCAAGAGTAATCTTTGCAGATAAAAGAGCAAATGTGATCTAGGACCTGAGATGAAGATAGCTATGGTGGTATAAATGAGTGAGGAAAGAACAGAATGATCTCCTCTTCTGCTAACTTCTCCATTTCAATGCTGTTTATCGGAACATAGTATTGCTGACTGATAACCTAATCTTAGGTTAGATTTCTCCTTCTGTCAGTCTTCATATTCTACTGCATAGAATTCCTGATTAGCTGTGGTGATCAGATGAAATATTGCCTTATTACCAAATTATTTTGTAGCAATTTGCTTCATTTTCTTAGACGTTCTCAATCTAACTAGTTTGGGGCAAAATATGATTGGAACTAGGCATTTTTCCTTCCTAGAAACTCAGACTCTTGACCATTATAACATAACTGTTCTTTACTCTTTCCTACTTATATCCATTTCTGCTGCTATAATACTATTGTGATGTCATTAAAATGCATCCCCATGGTTACTGTTGCTATGCAAATTGCTGTCTTGCTTTGAAAGTATTTAATTCATCATTTGTTTTTGTCTTCAGAGGCATAGCTAAAATTAAAATATGTGAAAATTTAAACATGTTTTTATTACTGGCTGAACTTGAGAGACCTAGAGAGAATCTGCACCTGTATTTGTGCCTGTATACCCAAAGCATCTTAGCAAGCTTGCATTTAAAACTATTTGGAACTGGGACTAAGTTTGGAAATAAGTTTTAAAACTGAATGTTAACATTGTACATAGTCTCTTAGGGCTGATTCTAATAAAAGTTGATTCCAGAAAGAAAGTCTTTTGCCTTGCTTAAGACAACTGCAGCGATTTAGTAACATATAAGGGAAGTTCTGCTTTTGTGCCTGATATATCAGATATTTTTTAACGTCAAGAAGCTGATGCATATTAAATCAAGGTAAACCAAATACTGTGTGAACCAGCCATAATTATTCAGTACCCAACTGCACAACTATTTTAGGCATCCAATCATTATTATTCATGACAAATGGAGCGAGCTCTCTAGAAGATCTCTTGAAGAAGAACATAAGCTTTTCTGAGTGATTTAGAAGTATTGCTGATAGGGAAATATATACAATCAAGTTTGTGCTTAAAAATAATGAGGAAAGTTTAAAGAATAAATCTGCAGTCCTATGGATATTGTTTCAGAATAATTTTGATGGATAAATGCACACACACAAACACACACATCCAGTATTATAACTGCCTTATGAAAGGGGGGGGGGGAATAAAGAGGGCAAGGTGTCAGAAGCAGTGGTGGGATTCAGATATGTGAACAACTGGTTCTCTGGTTCTCTGTGTGGATGCCACTTCCAGAAGTCCATTCTGGGCCTGGGCAACAAAAAAGTGGTGCGAACCGGCTGAATCCCAGCACTGGTCAGAAGTAGTATTACAGAGTGGTTATACAAGTCCATCTCTTTTCTATATGCCTTGTAATGTTGCAAGCACACACCTAACAATAGAAGTTTGAAGCACAGTGCTGAAATACTCCATTCATCCATCTGATAAAAGCAATACAAAGCCATAGATACCTCTGGTACTAGCTCTAAAGTAGGGGTGTCAAACTTGCAACATCATATGATGTGTCGTGATGTATCGCGACTTTTTTTTTCCATTGCTGGCAATGGGGTGGGTGCGGTTTCGGCATGAAGCATCCGGCCCGCAGGCCAGCAGTTTGACACCCCTGCTCTAAGGCTTTATTGGCAACATCAAAAGATGTTGAGACTCTAGAAAGAGTAGAGAGAAGAGCAACAAAGATGATTAGGGGACTGGAGGCTAAAACATTAAGGAACGGTTGCTGGAATTGGGTATGTCTAGTTTAATGAAGAGAAGGATGAGGGGTGACATGATAGCAGTGTTCCAATATCTCAGGGTCTGCCACAAAGAAGAGGGAGTTAAGCTATTCTCCAAAGCACCTGAAGGCAAGACAAGAAGCAACGGATGGAAATTAACAAAAGAGAGAAGCAACCTAGAACTAAGGAGAAATTTCCTGACAGTTAGAACATTTAATCAGTGAACAACCTGCCTCCAGAAGTTGTGAATGCTCCAACACTGGAAGATTTTAAGAAGAGACTGGACAACCATTTGTCTGAAATGGTATAAGGTTTCCTGCCTGAGGTCCCTTCTGACAACTACTACTACTACTACTACTACTACTACTACTACTTCTTCTTCTTCTTCTTCTTCTTCTTCTTCTTCTTCTTCTTCTTCTTCTTCTTCTTCTTCTTCTTCTTCTTCTTCTTCTTCTTCTTNTTATTATTATTATTATTATTATTATTATTATTATTATTATTATTATTATTATTACATTTTATGCCATTTGTTAGAGTTTGTATTATAATTAAAATTCATATTCTCTGTTTCATATATTTTATGTACTTATTTATTAAATTTATATGCCTCCCATCTTACTTTCCTGATATTGACTGCAAGTTGCATTGGGGAAATCTCCATGCTCATGTTATTATATTGAAGTTAACAAAAAAAAGTAATACTATGTGAGATGAGAAATGTAAATAGGGGTGATATTCATGAAAATATTTGGAAAAACAATTGCAATAGGAAAATTGTAACTGACAGATTCATCTATCCCTATTTGTTTCACACATGCTCTTTTATCATTTAATATTTTTTTCTGTCTTAAAACCCAACTACTCAATTCTTTTTGATTTCTATTTTCATATTTTTAATTAACATCTTCATCTTCTGATTATTATTTTTAAAACCTGCCAATTTATCATTTTTTAAAAATTTCTCATTAATGTTTCTATTCCATTTAGCAGATCCTTCAGAACCAACATCAAGTCATCAGTAAATGGCCTTAATTTATAAGTTTCTTTTTTTAATATTTATTCCCACAACCCTCTTCTCTTTATCTTATATCTCTTGGAAACAACTGGAAAGAACTACATCTTGTCTTCTCCCTTCCTGTATTTCACAAAGTTTTGTTAGATCTTTGTTGACATTTATTTTTACTTTCTTGTGATGTGTAAATCACAGAAAGTAAAATTTTACACATTTTATAAAATTCTTTCCAAAATTTATATCTTCCAAAATTTTAATTTTTAAAAATGAAGGCCCAATTTCAATTGCCAAAGACCTTTTTTGCATCTAAGAAAATCAATGTATCTTGTTTTTTTTCACTATGGTGCTCCAAATATCCTTTATCTGTCTTTTAGGTAAAAATCCACGTTGATCATAAATAATTTTGTGTAAAAGTTTAAACCTCTTAGCCAAAATTATTGTAATCAACTCATTTCTCATCTGTAAAATAGAATACACCATATTTTGTAAAGATTGTAAAGTTCATCCTCAAATAATTTATAGTAAAAAGCCAATAACCCATTTGCTCCAGGCACCTTTCCTGTTTTATTCTTTTTATAGCTTCAAAAACTTGCCTTACTGGTATCCCCATTCACAAGACATTTCTCTTTCTCTGTAATCTTTGGTAAATTTTGTTCCTTTAAATCTTAATCTTTATATAAATTGGAATAATATTGATGAAATACTTTTGTATAATCACATTATCTTTTCTTACAGTATCATCTTGTAATTTCAGTATCATTTTTTTCTATTTCCTTTTATAATTTATATGCCAACCACTTCCCTAGTTTATTTGCAAACTCACAATGGTTTCGTTTTGCATAATTCATTTTTATTTCCATTTCTCTTAGTGTTAACATAAATAATTGTCACTACAGAAGCTTAGTTTGTTGAGAAATATTTGTCTTCTCTGGAAAGTTCTTTAATTGCTCTTCTTTTTATTTCATCCAAAAATAGAGCTTTTTTCTGGTCTTACCTCTTTGTTTTTGAGTTCACTATTGTATAAAACAAATTTTCATAAAAATTCATATCTCAAACCATTATTGATTTGTACCTTTATTAAGATTATTTTCAAAACCTGGAATTCTGGCACATCAGAGAGACTTCTTCATTTTAGCTGTTCACCTCATTTAAACAAGTATTTAAAAGCTTCTTTCAAAATTAAAACTCATCTCTTGCCTATTGAAATGTCACAGCCTATGTCTACAAATCTATGGCTAGCAGTTTGGAATATAATCCATTTTTTATTTCTTTTGTTGCTCTATTATCTTCATGCTCTGCTATTTTCCCTGCAGAATTAGCCCAGAAGTCAATTTTCTTTTAACAGTATTTTTAAAAATTCCAAGTTTTTTGTTCAGGAATTATTACCGGTATTTTTTAATGATGTAAGAGTGAATGTCAACATTATGTAGTTCTATGAACATCTGATAACTGCTTAATTAAATCTCTCTCTCTCTTTCTCATTCTGTGTGTCTTTGTGTGTGTGTTTGTGTGTGTGTGTGTGTGTGTTTGCGCACATAATGCAATTTAGAATATTTGTGCTCTTTATTCCAGCATGAGCTTTTAAACATTTACATGTTTAAAAGATGATTTTAAGTGAAAATGAGTAATATTGAGACTTCAATAGTAGAGCTGCAGTAATTTCTCTGCCATAAAATAAGTATGTACCAAAACTGCCTTTGAAAACAATTGCCACAAAATTACTGGAACTACCACTGGCATTTTAACCAACTATTGGTATTGGAACTGCCATTGATACTACCCTTTTACAAACTTCATCCAAATTACAGTGCTAAAATTTCAGTTTTCAGAGTGCATATGTTATCTTTGTTCTGAAAACATGGTGCAAATATTCACCTCTTTGCAATTCCAAGTAGTGCTATTCAGTGGTGGGATTCAAATATGTGAACAACCTGTTCTCTGTGTGGATGCCGCTTCCGGAAGTCCGTTCTGGGCCTGGGCAACAAAAAATTAACTACCAGTTCTGCCGAACTGGTGCGAACTGGCTGAATCCCACCACTGGTGCTATTCACATCATATGGTGATTGTTTACTTCTTTCCAGATTACTTACAAGAGTGAATCAGCCAATCGATGTGTAAATTATGATATTGGAATGACACATTACACTGGCAATCAGAATTGGCTAAGTCATTTGACCCCCTTAGAGCAAATGAAGGTATGAAAGCACTGCTTCCTATATTAGACATATGGGCAATGCCACCCAATTAAAGATCATGCAGTGAAGAAGATAAAACTACAATGTCACATGCCAGTGTTATTTGCATTACATAATGACATCATAGAGAACTAGTGAGATCAACTGAGAATGTAAAAATAATTCAGTGCAAATGACTAGGTAAACATTTTTATATGGAATAACTCCTCCCCCCCAAAAAAGCCCACAACCTCACTGTTGTTTTTTTTAAAGGGAGAATAGCAGCAGTAGTCATAATGGTTGCTCTAATGAACCAGCCATCAGGATTCTCACATACATATACTCCACTCTGATTTAGTAAATCAAAATATTGCACCTAGAGTTAGGTTTGAGATTAATATAATTATTAATATAACAATTATAATAATAATAATAATTAATAATTAATACAATTACATCACAATTAAAACAAAAATGTTTACATAGGAATAAGATATTTTGGTGATATTGCAAAGATAGCGTGTTTTACTTTAATAAGGTAATATATTTGGATTGGATTCAAGGGTAATTGTCATACCAATAGGAAGAGGTAGAAGGGTTTTATTAAGTGTACAAGTCATATATGCAGGTAAGATCAATTTACATCCCTTCTCTCTGCCAGACTCCACCCCCACTATAAAAGGATGATGGTGACAGACCTCTGAACCTGCCATCTAACACCTTCCCAGGATCCAGACTTACACAGAGGTTCATCTTTGGTGAATCTCTGTAGTAAAATATTATGTACCTTTACCACCTTGCTTGCACCTGTTATTATATCAGCATATCAAGAAGCCAAAGACCTTACTGCATCATGCCATTCCATCCTCTCTTCTTTCAGATTACATTAATTAGTACCATGTGATGTCAAGGACATATCTTTGTCTTATCCATCTCTCATTTCTAAATAATTATAGAATTTTGCCAAATAAATGTATTTATTAGTTTATGTTCAGGACCATCTGACTCCCTAAGATCTTGGGCAATAGTTAAAAGCAGCAACAAACAATATAATATAGAAAATAATGATGCAGAAAAGAAAAAAAACAGCCAAGGTACTAAGAAATCCTCTTCACTGTGTCTTTTTCACTGTTAGTACACTGTATAATGAAAAACAGTTGATCCCTTGGACTCTCTTTAACTTTAAATTTCTTCTTTTCTTTTTTGTTAGCTTTAACTTAAAGAAAATAGTTGAAATTTGGCCAGGTGATTTTTAGGGTATTTATGCTGTTGAACTTTCCAGGGTGCAATTTGTATTTTTATCTCCTCCTATGAAGTTACCTAACTGATATATCTTGATTCTTGATCAAATGGCTGCTGCTTTGTTTATTGTTGCCCGAAGCCAAACACTATACAAAATGCTAATAATCACAGAATTCATGCAGAACCATCAAGAAACAGTACATTGAACAGATATTTCCATTAAACTTTCCTAACATTGCCTTAAATAAAATGTTCTTTAGTTTCTAAACCTTCTTTAGTGTCAATATTTTCATAATCTGGAGTGAATAATCAAAAACGTACCTAATGTAGTGGGCCACAATGAGACAT
Source organism: Protobothrops mucrosquamatus (assembly GCF_001527695.2). Lineage (NCBI taxonomy): Eukaryota > Metazoa > Chordata > Lepidosauria > Squamata > Viperidae > Protobothrops > Protobothrops mucrosquamatus. Next base: position 348,163 of record NW_015387088.1, read on the forward strand.
CTATAACATTACTATCTCTGATAGAAGGCTGAGTCAACCTTGAGCTGGTCAGCAGAATTAGACTGCAATACTTCATTCTTACCACTGTGCCATCACAGCTTATTAACAATATTAGCAACAATAATTAACAATTATTAACAATAGTAATTCTGGTGGTAGTCCCAATTTATGGAATATGCTTAACCCAATTGTCTAAATAGCCTCAGTTTATGTTTTGGAAACAATTCAAACTCTTTGGTCCCAATTGACTGATTTGTTATTTTTTTTTTTTTGAAGTTTTACTGTAGGTGTAGTTTACTTTTATTTTTATTTGCATTTGTTGTTGTACATTAACCAGAGTCTTTTGGGATTGGGGTGAGTTATAAACACTGTTAAATAAACAAACAAAAAATATAAGGTATTGTAAAACAGGGGTGTCAAACTGGTGGCCCACAGGCTGGATGCGTGCATCACATGCAGACCACGCCCACCCTGGCTCTGCAAAGGCAAAAAAAAGTCACGATGTGTCATGATATCTCATGTGACATGATCAAGTTTGATACCCGTGTGCTAAAATAATGACATTCTACCTATCTTACCAAATGTAATATTCCGTACTCCATTGAAAGTTGGAAGCCCTTGATTTTTTATGGTTGTGTGTGGTTCATGTGTACGCTTAATATTTGCACATGGCATACTATTGCTGTTCCTGAATTAGTGCATGGAATGTCTTTGTGGCATGTGGCTTTGTATGGATTTCAGCTCTTGGCTGCTGAGGAATTCTGGGACTTAAAGTCCATACACCTTGAAGTTGCTGAGGTTGAGAAACTCTGGTGTACACAACTATTTGATTAGTTCTCCCTGACCTAGTCCATGTCCTCCAATGTCCTGTATTTCTCCTCCTCTATATTAATGTTCATTCCATTTACAGTCTGTGATTGCAATAATTATTAATGCATTTCTTCATTTCAGTTGTGTTTCTATGATAGCTATCAAGGTCACTCGTTAGAATAAAAAAATCTAATTTCCATAAAAATAGCAAAATCAAACAGAAACATATTCTATGTCAGCTTTCTCCAACTGCTACCCTTCAGATTTATGGAATTGTATCACATACCTTTTCTAATTAGTCATACAGGCTTGGCATTGGCTAGCTCCATTAAGAGTTATTCCAAATAGAATCTGTCCATCTAAGACATGACTGTAAAGAATGCATATTGAAAGTTACCATTCCTTATAAAGTGTAATAGGAGATTCCAAGATGCTTCTCTGTAAGAACTCTCCTGTAGAAAATCTTGCCATTAAATAAAAATTTACATCTTCATATTTATTTATTTTTGGGGGGGATAATGAATCTGCACGTCAGTCTTGACTCCTGGCAATGCCTGGACAAGTCCACTCAGCTTTCTTGGCAATATTTTCAGAAATGCTTTGCCCTTGCCTTCTTACAAGAATGGAGAGAGAGTGATTGACTCCAACTGGTTTCATGCCTAAGGCAGAACATGATCTCCTAGTTTCTAAACTAGAGCCTTTAACTCCACACCAAACTGGCCCTTTTAAAGTTTAAGAAGATTTTAGAAACATAGTGGTTTTTTTTCCAAAATGCACTTGAGGATTGAAATGGAGTATCTGAGGATATGATGAGTTTTCTTTTTTGTCCAATAATATATGCTGCCATGAGTTTTATACGGCAATATTGGGATGGTTGATTGCATTTTCATTATTTAATTTATTTGATAATTTGAATGATAATTTTATTGTGTCTTTATGATGGGAGCTATTTAAAATAAAAAGGACTGAAACTGAATAAGAGCATTTGTAATAAATAAAGCTATATACTACTACAGTTGTCTTTATGACCTTTACCTGGGTGAAATGGTGCATCATAGGATAACAATCTTTAAATCAAGGTACTTTACATGGGCTAACTTGCAGAATGCATCTAAAATCTGGTACCCATGACTTCTGAGAGAATTAAATTTGGGAAAGTTGTGCCTGATTCAGTGCTATTGGTTGCTGCTGGGCTGCTACTGTGGTCCTTTTATCTTCATTTTCAATGTTTGTGACAGTTTCCCAACCATTCTCACAATCCCTCATTCCCTCTCCCACCCAGCAACAAGAAAATGACTCCTGGATATTTTAACTGCTTTATGTACCCTTTAGCTGGCATGCAAACTTGTACATATATTTATATCCCATTTTTGTTCAGGAACTAGAGGCACACTCATAGTGCTCCATCCTCTTATGTTTTTTTACAACATAGGAAGTAGGTTGGACTGAAAAATCACCAATTGAGCTGCTGTGGCCGCAGATGGAGTAGAAACTGGATTCTTCTGGTACCAATCAAATCCAGTAACCACTATATCTTAATCCTTCTTCATCCTGTTACAGTTTCCAACTGCTTCCTACTGTGAAACTGTTTGTAGACTAGCCTCTCCAATGGCTGTCAGAGATCAGGTAGACCAGTCCTTCCCTAGGCCTCAGGAGATCATGTCATTCTATTTTTAAGTTGTCTATCACAGCTTCCTACAATTCAATGGACAAGCCAGCAGGGATTCTGAACTATTCTGAAGTGAGAACAGTAACATACAATGTTGAGATGAAATAAAAATAAAATAAAATATCATTAGCATAACTGAGATGTGGAAAGAGATGAAAAAAAGGACGAAAGAGCTGCATGTCTTCAGGATCAGAAGAAAAGGTGGTTCTGTAGAATAAGGGGACAAGAAAAGATGGAGGCGGAAAGGGAAAATTGAGAATATGTAGCAAACACTAATTATTCCTCAACGTGACAGTATCAGTCTTCAACAACAAGACCTCAACAGAGAAGGAGCGAGGCAAAATGCACAACTGGCATGATGCAATATTTCTGTTGATGTTGGTGCCATGGCCAAAATTTTCCCTCATGGTCATATATTCCTGTTGCTTTGAGAAACCACAATTTCTGCTGAATGAAGGGAAAGGTCAGGACAGGCAACTTGCAACTCCTACCTAATGAAGTCCTCAATTTATATGGCAATCATCAACATATTGCAAATGAGTTCAGAAGATTAGACAGTACAATTGCCTCTTCCAAATGACATATTTTGGTGCCAAGGAAGTCCTTCCAATGAGGGACAGATGGAATCCTTCTGTAATTATTAAAGGGCAAATCTATCATTACATCGGACATTTAATGCCAGACCTCAACCAGTAAGCCAAATGTATTCAAATTTATTTCATGGATCTTCAAGGCAGCACAGAATTAAGAATGGGTATACTCCACAATGATGGAGAAATTACGACAATGAAACCTGGACATGGCTTCCCTTTGACTAGCAAAAGAACAAATTTGAGTAATGCCAGAAGCTTACTTTTTCATTGATACTGCTAGAAATCAGAATGTGAACATGACAGAGGATTTAATGCATAAACTGCAATCAAAGTCACCATCATTGCACCAAACAACACTGAAACAGAACTAACATCATGGCACATTGGGTTGAAAGAACAAGGGAGTGGTTTGCAAATAATCTAAGAATCTCATTGCTCCTATGATGGCTTTCAATACATACTTTTCTTTCCCCTTGGAAATGATGGCTAGCATCATCAGCTCCAGATGTTGAACAACAAGAGACTACCAGACCCAAATGAAGATTCGGAGCTGCATAAATTGATATTGAAGCACATGATCCATGGTTCATATTGCAGCAGAAACCCAGCATATAAGAAAAATAATACATGCAGTAAGAGGTATCCAAAGCCATTCAATGAACATACAAGTTGCAGCAATATTTCATATCCTATCTACAGGAGACAGTCATCAGAAATGGCAGGATTTGAAAGACATCAGGCAGGATGTCAGAGTCAAACTATAACTTCTCAATAGGTAAGAGCCCTGTAATACACAGTGGAAGATGTTCGATTGTCATCTCAATACAGAAATATGCTCTTCTATCACATTCATCAAATATATCACAAAGAGGAGTGATTTTGCATTGAACAGAAAAAACAAAAGTTGGGCAGTACAACCAACAATAGCAATCAATCCCAGAGGTCATTTTGCTTCTCTGTTTAAGTAAAGAAATATCTCTGAAAGGATGACGCAGTGGGTCATAGGTTGTCAATAAATAAAGTGCTACTCAGGATGCCTTCTCCTTTCCTTTGTATAGTTCAGCAGTTTGGGGATACATCAAAATGTTTTACGTCTCACACTTTTCCCTGCAGCCAGACTTTGTAATTGATAAAAGTACTGGACTTAAGGTAGGGAAATCAAGGTTCTGCTCCCCTTCAGCTTCCAAAGCTCATTGGGTAAATTTGGGTTAGGCACTCTTTTTGTCTTAGTCCAACCTTGCTCACAGGGATATTGTTGTAGGGATCAATAGAAAGGAGTGCTGTGTACTGCCTTGAATTCATGAATGGAAGATATATATAAATAGTCACATACTGTACATTCTTCTCATAACTCATTTTTTCATCTCTCACCAATCCATGTGAAACTATGGGCCATCTTTGACCTATTGCCACTCCTCTCCACTCCTCCCTTCTAGGATATCAGTCAGTAACTTGACAGTGACTTTCCTATTATTATCTTTAATAAAATACTCTTTGACTTAAGTCCCAAAGCTTTGGCTCTCTTCTTCCTTCCCAAAACACCAGTGATGTTTCTCTATTCATTCCAAAAACTCTACTTTAAAGGTTGGCAAATTTCCCAGCTGCAGTGAGATGTAAAAGATAGTTGGACAGAGCAGCTGCCTTCTTAACATGACAGCAATCTGAGAGACCAGGAGCAGTTCCAGTTTTGGAAAACTAAAGTCAGATTGTCTGTGGTAAAAAAAAATGTTTTGGGGAAGTAAAGAGAGTGAAAACATTGGGATAGATTCCCAGTGGATAGCAGACATGGAAGCAATTCATGCTGAGTGGAAGATCCCAAAGTGCTTTCAGAAGTGACTGTCCATATTATTTATTTACTTTTGCATGCCAATCCTGCCTTTTCTCTAAAAAATCAAAGTGGAATACATGAGGGAGGGGGAAAGCTGCTCTAATTTCATTCCCATGAAAACTATTTTATGAGATAGGTTTGACAGAGAAAGACAAAAAGACAGAGAGAAGAGGAGAGAGATGGGGAGGCAGAAAAGAGAAAGAGATTCACACAGAGAGAGACACAGAGAGACTGTGGGACACAGAGAGACTAAGGGACCCAGGGAGCTCTGTGTTTGAGCAAAATTATCGCTCCCATGTCTACTATCCAAAACTATCTACTCTAAGTCCAATATCTTAATGACTATATATATAGCAATCTCTTGGATACATTAAAGAGGCATTGATTTTATCATATATGAGGAGTATTCCAAAGCATAATAAGCAGGAAATCCTCATTTGCTTCAGCAGATTGGAAGTATTTGTTCATCTATCATGTATGTCTTCTTGTTAGCTTAGCCAAAGTCACAATGAAATCATTAGGGAAACAATTACCATTATAGCAATATCAATAGCACTTAGACTTATATACCACTTCACAGTGCTTTACAGCCCTCTCTAAGCAGTTTACAGAGTCAGCATATTGCCCCCAACAATCTGGGTCCTCATTTTACCGACCTCGGAAGGATGGAAGGCTGAGTCAACCCAGAGCATTCTAACCATTGTGCCACCATGGCTCATTATGCCAGCTTTCTCAAGTGCCCAATGGACTATAGGCAAGCTCTGATTTTCAATCTTTCTCCATGTCTCAGAACCTTCCATAACCAACCCAACAAAATATAGCGGCAAACCTCTGAACAGTATTGATAGAGGAAAATCACCCTACCATTTCCCACTGATAGCTGGTTTCTGTATATTCAACAACTTTCCCATTGGAAAAAAAAAAAGGAAAACTCAGCCCTGTCCTCTCCAGTCTTTAAGATGACTGCAACTCTCAGTGAATTTTGTTTTTTAAATTGGGGCCTATCTTGGTAAGCAAGATATTGATTTTAATGACATTAATGATCAAATCAAATCATATTTCTTATGGGTGTATCTAGAAACATCAGTTTTATATACAATTGTATACATATGCCACAAACTGAATATTCAGCTTTTTTGAAAGGGTCCCTTTGAAATGCAAATGCAATGGCAGTAGTGACATTTAGGTCGACACCACACATGAAGTTAAACAGTGCAACAACTGAACATTATAATGCCACCATATCCTCACCAGAAATTAATTGACATTAGTCCAGTATCACATAGATTTCCCCCTTCCCCCCCTTTCCCCCTTCTTCTCGTTGCATTGTAGGGAGAATAAATAAAGTCGGGGATATGAAGCAGCCACAATTCATCATTATGTGCCTCCATCACCCATGGAGGTAATTTGATTTACTTCATTAGTTCACACTATGTCACCTTGTAACTTTGACTGGCACTTCCAAAAGCTGCGAGGAGCTTTTACATCTGCCAAGCATAAAGCAAGACAGCCATTTCCCTTTCCAAAGGGAAAGCAATTTTAAAGAAGTGTTTCACTCAAACCTTTGGAGAATGATGGAGCCCTTTGAAGTTTTGACCAGTCTAAAAGAAAATTGTGGGGCAGAACTACAATTTACTGCATACGGGGAACCTTTGTCTCCCCAGGATGATGTGCTATTTCTCATCACACAGCTCCTGTCATAAGTTGCAACTGAAGGCTATGGCCTAATTTATGTATAAGTGTATTAAGTGCTTAGGGCGTAGGTCTCTGCAACTTAAGTTTCTAATACTGAAAAAAAACTCTGCACCACAGAAGTGACATAACTGTCTTCTTTGAAATGGGGGCAGCACTTAATAATAATAATAATAATAATAATAATAATAGTAGTAGTAGTAGTAGTAGTAGTAGTAGTAGTAGTAGTAGTAGTAGTAAAGTTAGAAGGGACCTTGGAAGTCATCTAGTCCAACCCTCTGCTCAGGCAGGAAACCCTATACCATTTCGGACAAATGGCTGTCCAGTCTCTTCTTAAAAACCTCCAGTGTTGGAGCATTCACCGCTTCTGGAGGCAGGTTGTTCCACTGGTTAATTGTTCTAACTGTCAGGAAGTTCTAGGTTGCTTCTCTCCTTGATTAGTTTCCATCCGTTGCTTCTTATCCTGCTTTCAGGCGCCTTGGAAAATAGCTTGACTCCCTCTTCTTTGTGGCAACCCCTGAGATATTGGAATACTGCTATCATGTCACCCCTCATCCTTCTCTTCATTAAACTAGACATACCAGCAACCGTTCCTTATATGTTTTAGCCTCCAGTCCCCTAATCATCTTTGTTGCTCTTCTCTGTACTATTTCTAGAGTCTCAACATCTTTCCTCCCTGTTAACTCTTGCCTTCTTTCTCTCCTGCAAAAGCAAGAACAGGCTTCCTTAAGCTGCAGGTGTTATGCAAAAGCAGAAACCTCTTCTGGCTTTTGCAAGCGAGAGAGGATTCTAAGAGGCTGAGGCAGGGGAGAGCTTTACGTTAGAACCTCCTTTTAATAGCCATTGGCAATTTCACAAAATGAGGCTTATTCTACCTTGTGCCAATGATAAGTAAATCTAAAAGGTGGAGGCCGCAGAGCCTCTTCCTAGCGTTTTTCCAACATTTGGAAAGATCAGAAGACGCAGCTCAGTTGAAATGGTTGAAGAACACTAATTCAGGACTGTAAAGTGAAGCTATGTTGCCTCTTCCCTTTGTTCTTAAGAAGAAGATTTAAAGAGATATTTTCACTCAAAATGTCTTCAGAGAAGCAGCCTCTTGATGAAGTGCATTGAAGAAACACAGAGAGATTTAATATAAAGAAAGGCACAAGACAAGGATGTCCACTATCTCCATTGTTATTTATATTAACTTTGGAAGTTCTCAAAGAGAAATATCAGACAAGATCCAGAAATTAAAGGAATGGAGATAAAAGATGAAAGCTATAAACTACAAGCGTTTGCAGATGACCTGGTGTTTATTCTAGAAGAACCATTGGAGACAACTTCTAAACTATTGAAAAGGATAGAAGAATTTGGAGAAATAGCAGTATAAACAGATAAACAGAGAAAAAAACCAAAGTTATAGTTAAAAACCTTACAGATAAGCAAAAAAAAAAAAAAACACTGTCAGAAAAAATAGATTTCCAAATAGTTAAGAAAATCAAATATTTGGGTCCCCCGTCTGTTCTTGAATCTTGTCAGATATCTAGTCTGGAAGATCACTCTGGTGATTCAAGAAAAAAGAGTTTCATGGGTGGGAAAAAATATGCCTGGAATAAACTATTCTGGACCATTCTCCATTATTTCTCCATTTTGGCCATCGAAAGCACATCTGAAGCTGCTAATGAAAACACCAATTATCTTTTCAGAAATTTGTTTGGTATCATTTGCAAGACCACACAAAAAGCCTATTCTAGCCTTTGGTTTTGGCTGTGTACAAAATCTCGATTAGAACATGATTTTGGTATTGTTTTAAACCAGTTCAATAGATCTCTCTCTCTCTCTCTCTCTCTCTCTCTCTCTCTCTCTCTCTCTCTCTCTCTCTCTCTCTCTCTCTCTCTCTCTCTCTCTCTCTCTCTCTCTCTCTCTCTCTCTCTCTCTCTCTCTCTCTCTCCCTCCCTCCCTCTCTCTCTCTCTCTCTCTCTCCCTCCCTTCCTCCCCCCCCCTCTCTCTGTGAATTAACCTCAGAGATCTACTATAAAGGGCAGCAAGGGAGGGAAAAAGGAAAACCTACAGATAAAGAATGTAGAGAAGATATTATGCTAAGGAAGAATAGGGTGATTATCAGATTTTTGCAGCTGAGACCTGGTAGTATTCATATGTTGGTTTAACCATTCAGTCGTGTCCAACTCTTGGTGATTTTATAGGCAAGTGCTCTCCAACCCAGCCATGCGGTTGATTCATCAACCATATGCTTGTCCCAAGTCTGGATAAATAGGGAGGGTTAGGGAAAGCAGTGGTGAACTGCCCTCTAAAAAACTCACCAGAACACTTTATGGCAACAATTCAATAGCATTAGTATAGATTCATTTAATTATGAAATAGCACAAATAAATAAGGAAAAGGAAAACATAGCCAAACATTCATGAGTCTTAGCTTTTAAATAATATGGACCAACACAAAATGAATTAGCAGAAGATTTAGAAATTACAAGGAAAACAGAGTTTACATCTAATTAGACTGAGTCTTTACTTTGTTTCAGATTTAGTATATCATTTAAGATAAACTATTCAAGAAATTGTCAAAATAATGGATTTATAATTTTTTTAAAAATTCCCAAACCCACACATCTTATTAGAATTTAACCCAATATTGATCTCAGCTTCAGTGTTCTTCCAATTTGCAGAGGAAGCATGAGAAAAATTACACAGAAGCTTAATTTATAAGTAAAGCATATTGAGTGAAATGGAAAGCAGGTTCAAAATCTGGTGTTGTCCAGATGTCTTGGAATTAGAACTGGTGAAATACTCACTGAGCATTAACCATGCAGATTGGAGAATTTGCATCTCATACTCTCAATTCCAGTTGGGCACCAGATTGAAGAAGTCTGGTTTTCATGCTGTAACTTACCATTTACTTACTTTCTTCATTGCCTTTTATTGATGCATAATGAGTTTGTATAACTTAGTTCTTCTCTGTTACATGAAAGAAAAGAATATAATATATATTCAAAGTGTAATAGAACTAAGCTTAGTGCATAATAGGTACAACATTCAAAACCTCGTGTTATTTCAGTTTCATCAGCTGCAGAGATAAAAACTGACACTACACCACGATGCAAATATTCTGTTGTGTATTATCTGAATACTTTATTTTGGTTCTGTAACTCTTTATGATTTATTTTGATGGTTATGGCTTTTCATGTAAGGATCACCACTGATGGGTTGATGGCACTGTTTAATTATTTTCAGTAGACAAATCACAACCCTCAAATGGGATCTGCACATTATTGTTGCTGATTTCCTACATGTGCTGATACATTGACATTTAGCAGTGCAAGCTATTGCCACATCTTCCTATAAATACTGCTGCTTATTTTCTCATATCATTATTGCTGTTTCATAAGGAAAAATGTAATAAAGTAACACTATTTATTCCACAATATGGAAAAGTCCCTTCTATAGATCTAATATAGATGATCAACTCATCAGTTGATCACCCAGCATTGTGCTTAGATATCTGGATTAAAGAAGCTGGTGTGCCTCCCTTCCAAGGGCTAATAATATCATCCCCACATTTACCATCTCTTAGTCAATTTAGTTTATCTAAATGGTGCTTTTCTGTCTTCCCTTTTTGACATGTCTTCCCAGCTTCATATTTTAGATCTCTATTCTATCTCTTCTTTAAGTATTAAAAAAACAAAACAAATCTCTGTATAATCTATTAAAAGTGTTTAAGTTCTGAAGTTTTTCTTTTTTAAAAATTCCACATTTGTAGCCATAACTACAGCCATCGCTGTATCTTGCCGCAGCAATATTGACATATTCACTAGGTGGCCTTGTGAATGACTCAGAGTTTCTGAAGAGTTCTGCAATTGGGAGATGATAGGATTCTCTTTGAGGAGGCAAAAAAAGTGATGGGGCCACCTTGATGAACATTTCACATCACCTCACAAACTGATTATTGCCTCGTCCTTCTTTCACATAGATTCCTCCATCATTTCAGAAAGTGCCCATGTAGAAGCTTGTTCCAAGTAATGTAAATATCAAGAGTCTGCAAAGTGTGGCAGCCAATGACAGAAGATATATGTGAGGGACAATGACCATATTTTCTCGAAGAAAATAAAGGACAAACCTGAAAAACAGGCAAATCTGAAAGAGATTCATAAAGATGAAAACATATTTTGATAACTTTGCTTTACAATGGAAAACCCCAAAAAGTAAACAAATAAATCTGAAGGACAGCTTTCTGAAATAAAGGATGTGCGGTCACTGAATCATAAGGCAGAAGAAAGACATGGCAACTTCTTGAGGCATGCTACTTCACAAAATGCTTCTTGGTTGAGAGGAGAATTTGCTCAAATCTTTGCTAAAGTGAAGGGACACCCTCCCGTTCCTGGATTTACCCAACTGCAGTGTACAGATTGCAATACTAGAAGTAACACGCAACATGCAACTGAAATTTAATGTGATGGAAGATACTCCAGTTTTAGCAGATCACTTCCCTTTTTAAAAGGCTCAAACATTTTTTTTCCTTAAGGAAAAGGGAATCACTGCAAAGACATATGTGAAATATTGCACTGATGCCTTTGGAGCAACCATTGTCACTATATGCAGTAGATATAGTTTAAATTTTGGACACATATGAATCACCCCTTGCCTTAAATAAAGAAGCAGGGAGAAATGGAACTGAGATTCTGCAGCCACAGTATGGAGGGAGGAGTTCTTATTCCCTAGCAACAGAACGAGGAGCTAAATGACAGCAAGCACAGAGCAAGATAAAGCTACCTGCTTTACTGCATTTTACCATACTTTAGCGACCCTTTAAAAAGTTGGACCAATTGCTTTGGATTAACCACGTGAGGCATATTTTCCACCTTGTGTTTTTCAAATGAAGGCAAAAGTTATACTGAGAAACAAATATATTTCTATTTTTTGAGGAAGGGTGATAAAGAGAAAACCAAGGTAATGGGAGGGTTGGGGGTATTCCCAAAAACATTTGAAGGCATCTGACAGGATGCAAGGTAGAAGAGGAATCATTCATTCCTGGTTCCAGCAGTGGGAAAATTTTATTGGATGACAATTTGTATCTTTATTCAATAAGAAGGAAGCATTTCTCATCCATTTTTGTCAATGATATATATCTAGGGTTACACTGGGGTTACTTGGATGATACTGTGTTCCTACCTCCATAACCGAAGTCATAAGTGATGCTTCAAAACTTCCAAAAGGCTATTATATTGCTTCCTTTTTTACAAAATGGTTAACAAAAGCTGCAAGAATAAAAAAACAAGGAAATAGAAATACCCAAGGTAAATACCTATAGTTCAGAAAAAGGTGAACGAGGAAATGTGAACTGAAATGGCAAGCAGCAAACATGAACTACATATTGCAGTATTTCCAAATATAATCAAATTTCTTGTCTTTACTCACAACAGGAGGGTTATATTTCAGAGCTGTCAGAAAAACTAACAATCACAGATAGTGCAGGGAACGATTTTCAACTTTTTACAGAATTGCCTACTTCTGAAGTGAGATGATTAATGATGCCACAAACAGATTAACTATTGGAACTGGGGAGGGGAAAGGTTGGGGCAGAGAAACAGAAGGAAAGAAGGAAATGAACTACCATGAATATTCCAAAAGGACCAGGCTCCATTCCACACTGAGAAATTGGTCATTTATGGCCTTATTTATATGCTTTTTATTTCAATCCTTATATCATTCACTTTTATTTTCTGACTGGATTTGTTCCAAAAAGAATAATGGAGACTTGCAGAGTAGCTTTTCAAAAAAGTTTATTTCAGACACCTAATTGCAAAGGTGCATTTCCTTAACTGCACAGTTTTCCTGTCCCCCCCCCCAGTTGATCCAGAAATTGTATGCAGATTAACCCAATTTGATAACTCAAATCAGAAGTCCAAACCAAATAAAAATGATTTTCCTAACCTAATTGTTGAGACAAATTGGACTGACTTTCTCAGCTGAAATTGGATTTTGCCTCTTTCCTCTGGCTTGCTGCAGTATTATAAATTAAGCATTGGAGGGGCTAATCTTCATTTTCCCAGCCCTACTTCTGCAGAACAGAGATTTTGCATAGAGAATGTCATAGATTCAGTCCCAAGCATCTCAGGTAAGGCTAGAGAAAAATCTTGCCTGTATAGTTTCAGAGTACATAGGCTAGGTGGACAAATGATTCAGTATGTCAGATCATTTTCTTTTTCCAGACTCCCAACAACAGGTGACTGAGACAAGAAGCATTCACTTTCAGAGTGATGAAGGGAAAAGCTTTTCTTCCTTCAGAGAGAGAAAGTGTTTCTAAGTACTGAGCTGCTTATCTTCAATCAGCCACTCACTGGAGATAAGCAGCTCAGTGCTCAGAAAATTCCCTTCTTTGAGTGTTGAGGGATTCCTTTCTCCCTATAGAAGATGGGGATTGATCAACCCTGTCTCATTTTACAGAAAGAAAAGATTGTCTCAGCTCAGAGGGTGACTAGGAACAATCACTTTTTACCTTTCACTGTAGTATCAACTAAGTCTCATGGAGTTATAGCCTCTGGGGAATATAGTGCTCCTCTTTAATCCTGGATTCTCCTGAACTGATCCCTGTATCTTAAGATGATTTTATTTTTTGTTTTATCAAATTTATACAACCACCCAACCCACCGAAAGTGATTTTGGACAGCCTACAACAATCAAGATATTTTAAACTGGTTAAAATATAGGAAAGGTCCAACCAAAATATTAAAGGCTTAAAGGAGGTTCTTTGTGAGCAAAAGCTACAAGTCAGTATCTTTTTAGCCTATGTGGAGGGGAGAGTGAGTTGTGCTAGATGTATACTGTGTGCAACTATGCATAAAGCTTCAGTGGCTTTGGAAATACCTTTATCCCTTACCCTCATATAATAGTAGATCCAAGGGCCATTCATAATGTGAGATTTAGAATAGACTACAGATAATACTATTTCAAATGTTCTGCATTTAAACTATGGAGTTCATTGCCAAAAAATCTTGATGATAAACATGCCTTCTAAAAGAGGGCAGATAAATTCAGCTATCAATAGCTACTGATCATGTATTAAAGGCATTGTGCCTTTGAATACCAGCTGATGGGGAGCATTTGTGGTAAGATGTATTGTCACATTAATTTTCCAGAGGGACTCCCATGCCCACTTGAGAACCGAATACTGAGCTACTGTTGCCTTTGGTCTGACACATCACTGGTCTTTTTCAGCTCATAAAATTCCAAAGGTAGAAAGTTTTATGACAATGATAAGAATCCTATATAAATTCTCCTTCCACGATTACATTTCTTTGGAAGAGAAGATAACTATTAAGCTAATTTAAATTGAAATCCCATGTCAGGCAAGCCTACAAATTTACATTTTACATTCCTCAAGGGAGGATCTTATCTTTCGTTAATCGCTTCCCTTTCTGTAGTCATTCAACGGGTCTTTTCTAGAACAACATTGCTTGATTCATTAAGCTATTTCCTCACAAGCTATGTGCTCACCCAGTTATTTGAAAGGCTCACTTGCGCTTAAGAAACAGTTCTGAAATTGTCAGTTGTAAGAAGTAGCTTTGAGACTAGGATTATATATGCAGCCTTGTTTTTTACATTCAAAATAATATTTTGGCTTTGGGTTACCATGTCTCCTTCCTTCTGTTATTGCATTTGGTTGCTTCACCCAGGCTGGATCCCCAAAAGGCCAGAAGCAAGGCTGTGTCTTTGAAGTAACAAAGCCATGCTATTATTTCAGCTTGCCAAAATCCAGGCTACTATAAATATGAAAGAAAGAAAGGCTGCCTGCAAATGGTATGTGCTACTGTTTGCTGACATTTTGTCAAGTAGGTAGTTAATGTTATCTTGACTCAACCAGATGAAATCTACAAATAGGGCAGGAAGACTACACTGTAAATAGAGGAAGTGACAATAGGCTAGCAAAATCTAATTATCACGATGGCAAGTGTTGCTTATGGAGGGAAAAGGATAGCTGTCAAAGTCGTTAATGCTGAAAGGTTTCCTTACAATTTCAAAAGCTTCAGTTATGTCCCTTTTGTCTGGGCTGTCAACAGGAGATAAATGCTGGCATCCATTCTAATCAGCAGCCTGGGTTCCTTAATGTGATGCCATATTTGGCAAAGAGAGCACTCATTTCTTCTGAATGGAATACTGAAAAAGAAGACTAGGAGAAAAGCACAGGAGTGATAGTCCAAAGTTTATTAAAAACTGAAGTTTGTAGGTCACTTAGTTTTGAAAAGTTTGGAGATGGCTTGGTGTCATAGTAAATGTACACTACTTATGAAGCATGGCTGTAAGTCCGACCTGCTTTGATAGTGACTCTGTTCTTCTTCTGGTCAATTGAAAAAGTATAGAGAGTCCTATGCAACTATGTACTCTTGGGGCTATTGAGACTCAGAATGTATACTTAGATGTACATGGTTCCATGGAGAGAAAGACTATCTTCTCTTCTTTAGAACCATATTCCATATTAAAAACAAAGGCTGTCAATGGTTTAAAAAATGAATATTCCAAATGATTATCCCCTAACATGAAGCCTTTAGGAACCAACAAACATTAGCACATATTTCTTTTTCTCACATATTTTTAAAGAATATTAAAGAATTGAAAGAATTGGAATTGTTAACACAGATGAATAAAAAAATTCATTCAGTTCTTTTCTTGATAAAAAAAATCAATTTTTTTCCCATTTCATCCACTTCAGATGAAAGGGGGAAAAATGAATTTTTTTAATCAAGAAAAGAACTGAATGATTTTTTAAATCCATCTGTGTTAACAATTCCAATAGATCTAAGCTATTCCTGCCATTATTTATTTGGTAGATTTATATTCCATCTTTTGTTCAGGTAGTCAGGCTTCCTATTTTCTTCATAAGAACAATCTTCTGAGATAGTTTGGTCTGAGAGCAAGAAATTTGGCTATGGTCATCTAATGAGCTTCTGTAGCAGAAGCTTGATTTGAAGCAGGACTTAAAGTTCGGTCTACAATCCTAACCCAACACCGTAAACCACTATATCACACGGGCATCACATATCTTATATTCCTGGCAATAAATGTTGATGAAAATGAAGATTTCGTTACAAATTAGGTGGCATCCAAATTTAGCAACAACAAACACAGTTGAATATACAAAGATACAAACCTAAATCTTTGGGTGCTGAACAGTTAAAACCATCCGTCTGAATGGATGAATCTCTAATTCATTGTTTTTAATAGATTGTAAGTATTATATTTCTGAATGGACCATTCTGGTGCCCAATGTCTAGAATTTCAGTATGGCATTTTGTAGCATGTCACTTCTAGTTCACATTGGACCGTTTTTTAAAATCTGTTTGCTATTTGTATTTAAAGGCCAGAATCACGACAGCATAAACAAATGTAAGGCTTTTTTTAATGGTCTCATTCAATAATTTTTGCTGTGGCATTTTTCTTCTCTGAAAATTATCTTCTAGGTCAACGTTTCTTAATCTTGGCAACTTTAAGATGTGTGGACTTCAACTCCCAGAATTCCTCAGCTAGCATAGTGGCTGGGGAATTCTGGAAACTAAAGTCCATACGTCTTAAAGTTGCCAAGGTTGAGAAAAACTGTTTTAGTTACGTATGTAGCAATCTCTCTTAACACCAATTTGGCTTGCTATTCAAATAACATGTGAGTGTCTCTGACACTAGTATAACTGTGTGGGAGAGGTATTTAGTAACTGGACGCTTTTCATAAAATTAGTCAACTGATGGGGAAACAGAGAAGACGTGGTAAACATCTCCACATTCCCCACCTGAACATCAGCATCTAGTCTGAGAAAGTGTGTCTGTGTGTAAAGCACTCAAGTGGCACACACACAGCTCCTTAACCAATTAAATCATTGTAAATTTTTAGCTGAAATCGATTTGTAGGTTATGGGCAGCAACAGATGTCTGAGCAGTGTCTTGGAGCCAAAATTACTTGCTCTTTGCATGAGGCATTATGGTAAACATTTACAGTAAACACAATAGGAAAAAAAATTATATGTGAGTCACCCATTAGGGAAATCTGTTACAAAAGATTACCCAAAATCATCTACCTTTGGATCTAAGACATACCCATCTATACACAAATAATCAGCATTTAAGAAAATTGCTGTTGGCTAGAGCAATCTTAGTTTTGAATGGGAATTGAATCACCCAGCATTATTTCGCACAGTGGCAAGCTGGCATCCATTCAAACATGCATTCTGATCTGCGTCGTTTTCTTAGTGCAATGTTGCGATAGCCCATTACAAGGAAAACACATACATAATATAGCAACACTTGATGAACTAATTAGTGTCTAATCATAATCAAGAGAAGCTCGGAGAAGCAAAGCAATGAAAGGCGAGCTGAAAGAAATGCCAAATCTGCAGACTGTATTGATAAACGAGAGTACAGAGAGAATAAAGATTGATTGAACTGAAGTGGAGAATTTATTGGATTTTGGATTTCCTGAGATGCAGTAGACAATAGCCAAACATTTCAGAACCTGCTTACACTTACAGCTATAAAAAAAAGTGTTTTTGGATCAAATAAATAATGGAAAAGCAGACCCAATATGCACATCTCCTATTATCATATACTGATTTTGTAGCTTTTGAACCTGAAATAGTAAATTAACTACATGAAACTACTTAATGCTAAATTAATAACAAATATGGAAATATTTGCACAGTGTTAGACAAAATAGCCACTTTTACATTTTGGTGGTATATGGAACAATGTTTTCTGATAAGGCTATTTGTGATAGAAACTAAAACTTCTCTGTTATTATATTCAATGGATTTTAAGGGGGGGATCTATAAAGGAATTGGATCAATTTCTCCTCTGATTCTCTACACCAGGTTCTCCAATGTGATCAGTATTGACTCCCAACGTCATTAGGACTATTCAAGGGTTCAGTGCTGCTGCTGCTACTGCTGCTGCTGCTGCTGCTGCTGCTGCTACTGCTGCTGCTGCTGTTGTTGTTGTTGTTGTTATTATTATTATTATTACTATTATGGTTCATCATATAGCCAGATGTTTAGACTGGATATGGCATGTTGGAAACCTATCAAGTCTTTCTTAAAAAGCTGAGATAGGCAGATGTTGTCTGAAAGTGTTAAAGATATCGTCTTTTCTGTAGGCCAGTTTAGTCTCTCTGGTACTCAGTAAGCCTTCATAGTGAAGTAGCTTCAGTGTATCTCTTTCACAGCTCTTGAGTTTTTCTTCCCATGCCCTTTTTTCTTCTTAAACTGTCTGATGTACTTGCAACATTTCACACTCAACTATGCTCCTTGGTAAGTAGAGTCTGTCAACATTGCTGCGTGGATGAAGGATATGATTCATTGTCATTGTTCGACAAGATTCTTGATGTTATTTCCATAGGGCATTATGGAGTTTTCACTATTTTGCCACTATTGATGTTGAGGATGGCACATTTGTCAGGCAAAACTCTGTTGTAATAATACCTTGGCTGCATGTATGGCTGTTTCTACTGACTCCTGTTATTTCTAGGCACTTGATTATCCGATAATGTGGTAAGGAATTGAATGTCTTTTTTTAAACTATGTTCAAGTTGGTCTTCCTCCTCTTACAGTTTTCCAAAATCATCTTGTCAATTAGTAGCTGATTTTTTTGTTCCATTGCTGTTTGGACATTTTCCTTTATGCACAGGTGGAAAGAATTTGTTTTCAACTAGATGCTTTTGGACTGCATCAACTATCACACCAATTAGCAATTTGAAAGTTGTTGGTAAGCAGGTAATTGGCCTGTAGTTGACTGGTGCTTCCCCTTTTGTCAAATCTTTCATTATCAGGTAGATTTGGCCAGATGTTAACTAATCTTCAATTTCACCTCCCTGGAGTAAACTTCTTGGCAATGAGCGGGTATAGACCAGTCATACATTTCAACCAAAACAATGAAGTTCATCATTACCTAGTGTTACCCAATTCTTGATCTTCCTTGACCCTTTCTCTACTATTTGTGCTGTTGTTACAAGTTATTTCATTTCAGCTCCTTTTTTCTTCTTATTCACCTCTTTTATCCAAGCTGCATTCTATTTGTATTTTTGGGGGTTGTCTCATAGCTACACCCAGAACTGCATTGTTTTTTCTGTTAGGTGTTGACTGCTGCACTGCAGTCTCTCCACTGAAGAGTTGGCAGAAGCGTTTCTGATTAAACTTAAATTGGAGATTCTGCCTCAATTGTGCAATTAAAACTTCATATCTGCTGATCAATATTATTCATTGTACCATTAGTTAAAGGAGTATTTATTAAATGATTTTCACATAATAAATATTTGGGAATCAATGATCAATCTGATATTTCATGATGTTTTCTCCCAGATCAAGTACACACACAAATAGAGACTCTCTCTCTCTCTCTCTCTCTCTCTCTCTCTCTCTCTCTCTCTCTCTCTCTCTCTCTCTCTCTCTCTCTCTCTCTCTCTCCCCCCTAAACGAGGCTTGCAAACACATGCACTTGAAGTATAGTGCTATGTTGTCCCCCCCTTAAAGTCATCAAGTTTGGCTTACAAGAGTTCAAAATCAAAGCAGCACACAGAAGGGTAGTTAGACAGAATCCAAAGGTCACAGCTTGTCGTTCTAAATTCAGCCTGAGTCAAGGCACATGGAATGAGGGTTAATGGGTGCCTATCAGAGAACTTGTGCTTGCTGTTCCATTTTAATAGAAATAATCCCATTGTTGCTTATTTAGTAGGGTGGGATTCCTCCTGTGCGAGCAGCCTCACAGAACTCCTTTGCTTTACTCTCTTTACAGTTCTTGTGCTGGCAGTTTGATCTTGTCTTTTCCTAGGGTTGAGGGAGAGTGACTGGCAAGAGACCGTATGTTTGTGTACAATAATATATCTTTTTTAAATTTATAAATTACAATTCGGGAAAAAAGTGCAACTGAAAGGAATTTAAGTAGCTCATGCTATCTTTTAAACTATTTTTTTACTAGATTATGGCTGCTGCTCGAGAACCCACCTTTAGACTTTAGAGTTTCTACCTCCACTCCTAGAAGGCAAAACATTGGAAATATTCCATACACATTTCTATTATAATCTTCTTTCTTAGGTTTGTGACATTTGCATTGTTCCAATGTGGAGTTCCAATGACAGTGTAACTTAATGAGTTTTAATTAGACTAGATTATCATCTAGATCAGGTGGGTCAAACTGCCAGCCCGCGGGCCAGATGCGTCATGCCAAAACCATACCCACCCCATTGCCGGCAATGGAAAAAAAGTTGCGATACATCGCGACATGTCACGTGACATTGCGAGTTTGACACCCCTAATCTAGATCTAGGCATTCCTCTAAGAATAGGGGGAAAGCCTCTTGGAAATTTTGTACCATTATTACATATTTTTACCTCAGTTTTCACTGAAATTGGGAATGAAGGATGAATCCTGACCTCCTGTTGTGAATTTTAAGACAAGATTCCTTGGTTTGCAGAAAAACCTTTGAAAATTTGCAGATTAGATTTTAGTTTAAGGGAATAGATACAGATGTCCCTTGGCCAATCTGATTCCCACTGTCTCTGTAAAGTGGAAAGGAAAATAGTAGTTGCTATTAGAAACAGAGCAGTGGCCCAGAAGGACCTTGCCTAATTCAATATAGCAATTATACCTCTCAATAAGCTTAAAACTTTATGTCCTAATAAGATAGATGGTACCACTTCACATTCAATAACTTCTCTCATACAACTCTCCATCTGTTAAGATATCGAAGGTTTAAATATTTCTGATCAGAATAGCAAAATATTGTTATTTAAGATTGGGACTGAACTATTAATAGGAAGAAACTTGATGACTGGCACCAAAATTATATTTAAAATACTTGCAAAATGGAGATGGGGAAAGAGGTTAATATAATTGTATCAATTCCAAAAGATGTGTGACCTGGTCTGCCAGAGTAAACTCAGAGGAAATGGTCTTCTGGAAGCAGATGTCACAATAAATGTCTAGGGCACCACAATACCCCTGGTTCATTTACCAGGATATTTACATTAGCAAAATTATTTTTCCAACAGATAATCCAAACAATTCTGTGGATTTATTGAACTGTATTTCACAGTTTAATGAAAATTTTAGAGAACAAATAACATTTTTTTAAAAAAAATGGCTAAACAAAACAGAACACTGAGCTATATTTATAATATTGTATGCACTCCTTGTACTTTTCTTTGATATATATTAACATATCTAAAATCTATACATTATCTTCCTTCCTTCCTTCCTTCCTTCCTTCCTTCCTTCCTTCCTTCCTTCCTTCCTTCCTTCCTTCCTTCCTTCCTTCCTTCCTTCTTCACTTTTATGTTCTGACAGTCTTGAAATAATTGTTTTAAGCTACCTTTAATTAACTTCAGTCACTTTAAACTACAAAGTGGCATAAAGCCACACACAACTAGTAAAAAAACAACAACAGTTCAGCTCTTCTGCCTAGGATGTGAAGTTGTAACATCTGTCACCTATTGTTTGCCAGAATTGATTTCACTATACAATCTACGGAGAGAGAGAGAAAAAGAGCAAAAAATAAATTCCTTTGGAATTCCTTCTTGGGTTTCATGGTGCATTTAGATCCATCAGCAGAGTCCATAATTCTACTACACACTATGAAACTAGAAAAGTAGAGCTGATAAAAAGAGCAATGTGATTCCAATGGGTGCTCTTAGAATACTAATGCTAACAGTATAGTATATTAGTATACTAATATTTAAAATACTAATCTACCAGATACTGAACTTTTAATCTCAGTTTACCAGTATATTATGCTAATATGGAAATTAATGATTTGCCTTCCTTTCCATTTTCCTTACATATTTATATTATTTTTTTCAAGCCGGTAGGCAGGGATTTGTTTTCTTATTATTTATGTACATTATGTAGGAAGGCAATTTTGAGCATGTGACCAATACAACCCATATAGCATTTGTATGATCCCTCCTGGGTAACAACACTCCAAGGTGGCCATTCACTTTAGAAAAAGATTCAATCAGTATGGATATGTTTTTTCCCCCTTTATTTTCTTTATTTCTTTATTTTTTGCAACAGGTTGCTAAGAATGATAGATGAGAGAAAGAAAGGGGAGAAAAGGAAGGCAACAATGTGAGCAAAGAAAGAGAGAAGAACCAAGAAAGAGATAAAGTGGCAGAAAGAGAGGGTGATAAAGATGAAACAGCCATGTCTGTGTGGTTGTATGGATGCACAATATTGTGAATTGGATGTGTAGGCATACATGTATGGACTGAAGGGATTTGGAAGAAATGTGGTTCCTGGTCGACCCACTTTCCCACTTTGGTCTTGCCCACCAATGGATTTTACAATGTCTGGACATCTTACTTTATACTGATTAAAGCAAGTGCTGCCTTAGAGCCACTTTCTCCAATCTTCTACTGACCACATTTCAGTTCCTTTGTTTGAAGGGCATTACACTGCAAAAATAGATTTAGTCCAGTAATAGTCATCTCCTGTTCTCATAAGGGGTATAGCAGAACAGGTTGCTAGAGCACCAAGTACCACATATCAAGATTATCTACTTCAGGACTTAAAAGTAGGTGTGATTCTGGTAGGGGTTAGGTTTTCATGCTTTGAACCTCTGAAAAATAAAACAACAAACATGGAGACATTTTTTGGCCTCACACGATTTTTCAGGTTGCAAAGGGCATTCTAGCAGGCTACACAGAGACTACAGGCTGCAGTTTTTGCATTCCTAAGACTTAAAAACCTAAAGCTAGATAGTACCATTTCTAAACATATGAATGAATGCTCCAGAAGACAAAGGCATAAAAAAAAATTAAGAACAAGCTTTCACGCATAGAAATGAAATGGCAAGGCAAAGAGTTGCACCTTGAAATGCTATTTTTTTTTAATACTGATTTTCTCCACCTTTTGGGGGGATCCATTTGCCTGCCTTCTGAAGTGACACAATTCCAGCACAGGTTCACCATCTCAGTAAGACGACGGCTTTAAAAATGTACATTGTTTCTTCATGTTTTTAAATGATAACCACGGATTAAATCACTTTTTAATTTTTCCTTCACATTTTCTTCAGGAACATGAAAGAAAATTAAAAAATGATCAGAAATAAGACTCCCCATTCTCCCTGCTGCTACTGTTAACCCATTTATCTAAGGCAACCATTTGGGGCACTTCTTTATTGTCATGAATTATGTATAACCCAGGTCAAATTAAGCAAGTAGGCTGCCACCAGAGGGTGCTCTCTTATTAATGTAAGAAAAGAATAGATGAACAATTTATTTAACATCTCCTAAGAACTTGCTGCTTCCCCATGACACTGTATTGTTCTCTCTTTCCCTCCCTCCCTCCCTCCCTCCCTCCCTTCCTCATGCAAACTTTGGAACTGAGAACACTTATTTGAAAGAAACAGCAAATTATATGGATCCCAAATTCTTCTCTAGGTCAGATTGAAATTCAAAGCAGGAAAAAGGATCCCTTCTAAATTTCATCCCACTTTTCCGCTCATTCCCCTTCTCTTTTTATTCATCTCCGTTTTAATGCTTTGTCCAATTCCAACTAGAATCCATAAAAAATGATGATTATCATTGTATACTTACTGTCAGGAATGTGATGTGAAATTTGTGACCATTTCATATTCCAAAATTTTAGCTGACTTTGGATACCGTGGCTCTTTAATTTGATCAATGAAGGCACACCGTTTGCAGCCAAGTGTTTTAGACGAGAAGTAGCTTGTGGACTAATCTAGATTGCATAATGTTAATGGATTGTAAAAAAAATATCCTTAAAGTATGAAATACAAAAAAATAACCAATTTCTGGATTTATAAAGTATTTTATACATTTGTCCTATTCTTAAATAAATTTCGGCTTCTGACCAAATCTCATTTCCTTTCTTAATTTACTTTTCCCTCTGACAACTCCCAAAGATATGTAAACTGTCAGTGAACAGAGT
Source organism: Protobothrops mucrosquamatus (assembly GCF_001527695.2). NCBI lineage: Eukaryota > Metazoa > Chordata > Lepidosauria > Squamata > Viperidae > Protobothrops > Protobothrops mucrosquamatus. The sequence continues at coordinate 371,670 of NW_015387088.1, forward strand.
AACTGTTTCTATGCAGGAGTTACAAAACGGGTTAAGACACCTTGCAAGCAACAGCACTAGAAATATATAGTTTTTAAAGGCCTCTCTGTTTTCAACACTGGGTATGAAGCAGTATGTGTTATTTCAAACCTTTCAGGAGACAAAGTCATATGCAATCCTTTGCATATGCTGGAAAGCTCCCTTGCTGCAGTTGCTGTCCAAAGGGTGCAGTCTCTGCCATGATCAAACCAGACCATTTGGGTTGGCAACAAAGCTTTTTAATCCACAAAATCTTTTGCTCCTGCCTCCAAATAATTTGAACCCATTCATTCTTCTTGCATCTGTGTTTCCTTTGTTCTGCTTGCTATAAACCTAGGGCTAAACTGAAAATATTTTGTACGATCGAAAACACCCCCCCTCCTTTTCTTCCAAACGTTTTCCTTCTTAGTAAGTATGTGGCCTAAAATAAAATACACGTCAACGTGATTAAACTGACTTAAACTGATCTGCAGGAAAAAAGGAAAAGAATTTCAGACTGTCTTGGCTCTGACTATCTGACCAAATGGCAATTGAAATGTCCTTCCATTAATTTCTAGGCACAGAAGTGCATAACTGGATTTTGCATGGGAAGAAGTAGATTCTGTGCAAGCCTTAGTTTTTAGTTGTAGGACTTTAGTGTTAGTGGCTTTCTGGAGAAGACATGAAACCTCCAAATTTGGTACAGGTAGTCCTCGACTCACAATCATTCGTTTAGTGATTGTTAAAAGATTGAAAAAAGTGACTTACGAGTCTTTGCACTTACAGTATAACCATTCTAACATCCACATAGTCATGTGATCAAGATTCGGGTGCTTGGCAATCAGTGTGTACTTAACCATGGTTGTAGGATCCTGGGGTCATGCAATCAGCATTTGCAATCTTTCCAGGGCATTTCTGAAAAGACAACGAGGAATGCTGGATTTGCTTAACAGCAGCACAATTCACTTAACAACTGCAGTAATTTGCTTAACAGCTGTGGCAAAAAAGGTCGTAAAATTGGGCCTAACTCATTTAACAACTGTCATTGAAATTCTGGTCCCAATTCTGGTTGTAAATTGAGGACTACCTGTATAGCAATCACCAGTGGTGGGATTCAAATATGTGAACAAGCGGTTCTCTGTGTGGATGCCGAGTCCGGAAGTCCATTCTGGGCCTGGGCAACAAAAAATAAGCTACCGGTTCTGCCGAAGTGGTGCGAACCGGCTGAATCCCACCACTGGCAATCACTAACCACCCATCAGAATGTGCTCATTCTTCCTCCCTGTTAAGGTTGGATCCTATTGTTTATTCTGAAAATGTTTAGAACCTTTCCTAAACTATTTGCTTTCTGGAAGCAAGACCTGAGCCTAATATAATTGGCAGAAAGGTCACCTAACTGGAAGGAAGGAAGAAGCCTGCTTTTCTTTTCTTTTTTCTTTTTAATCATTGGCAATCTGCACAAATGTCTAAATCGATCCCTTGCAAATAATAGCCAAATACTTATTGTCTAGACTCTAGGCTATAGACTGCAAAACAGATTCAGAAGGGATTATAAAGAGGGTTTTTTTTTCTTATGAAAGTAGAAGTGCTAGGTAGCAATAGGGAGATTTTAATTTCTGAGCACTAACATTCATCAAGGACAAGACAAGTTACAGGACAAGGATGCAATAGGAAATGAGACAAGTGAAGCAAGCCTAATTAACAGTAATAGGATATTAAATATACGTTATGGCTTCCTCCTTGTATCCCTCCAGATATACTATCTGGGTTTGCTTTAATCACGTCAAGTCACATCGAACTTGCCTGGCTCTGTAAATCTGCTGTGAAGTCAAATATTGTTGCATTTATGTTAATTGACTATTTAATGTATTACCTGATTAAGCAAGATGCTGGGCAATCAGGCATGGAAGGGTCAAATAATTTTAATTGTCACAGTTACAGCACTGGCAGATTAGAAAATGCTGCTCGCCATGTATTAATAAAAGACAAAGGTGTTTGATCTAAACAGATATACCTAAATTTGTCTTGAAATCTCACCTTAAGATGAAACCGAGTGGCAAATAAACCATTAGAAATGAACATCCATTCTTTGGAGTGCTCTAAAAGCCTTCCTCAGTATGACAGGCTTGTAAATCTTGAATAGATTTGGGGTGGGATGGGGGAAACAGTTACTTTTCGCTGTTATCAATCACTAATTTTTATATACTGCACCGGTTTCTTGTCCTTTAATCTGAAAAACAGCCTTCCTCTTATAGCAGTGATATTGCTTTTGCTGATGTTACAGCACAACATTCAAATATCTCTTCCATTCACTTACGGTTCCCAAATTAAGTGGTATTATTCTTGCTTGTTTTGTTGTTGTTGATGACATCTTCTCTTATTTATAGATTTCCCATATGATAAAGCTAGGAATGGAAAGCATTGTAGACTCAAATAGCTGAAACATTCAGCCTCCTCCAATAACTAAAGTTCCAAGATATGGTAATTGAGTTTGGATTTTAAAGAAGCATGCAATTTCTCTCTCTACTCCTGCCACAACAATCTGGATAAGGCTTAGATGTAATCTCATCTGCCCTAAAAAGGCTGTGAGCAGTTGCTTGTTGTAATGCTTGATGTGACTATTTTTCTCTGTTTAATAGTAGCAAATGGTGTTAATTGTGCATCCTTTCACCAGGATCTTGGTCATTTTAAACTTGGATGAAAACAAATTCAAATACATCTCATGGTATCTAAATGCAGTTCAAAAGCTCTTAGGCTGTCATAAGTGTATATTTTATTCTATTTCATGCAGAGCAACTTGTTAAATCCTATGCCATTAAAATGATATAAAGATAGTACCTATTTTGCTGTATGCATTCTGTGCACCACATTTCTGAAGGTGGAACGAAGAGGCTTTGACTGAATTATACTTAACCTCTGTGAGCTGTACAGGAGCTTCAGAAAAAAGGTTTCAATAGCAATGTGAGGTTTCTGATTGCCTCCATATTCCCCATTCAAATCTTCTTTTAAAATAATAGGATCCATAAGTAAGAGAGCATCTACAGTGGGAAACCGTTCAACTTAAAACTACTGCAGTAACTTGGTTTAGTTGGATATGTGAGACAAGGTGTATTTATGCAATTTGCCAGGAAAATTAAATCAGAAAAAACCCTTATGATTAATTTCCACCATTAAAAAAAAAACCATTTAAAAGATATGTACTTCAAATAATTTAGTATCATCTACCCTAACCCTAACCCTAATCCTAACTCCTATCCAATTTGGGGATTCTGAAGATTATTAGATGTTGCATAACGTTTCACCAAGAGTTACAATTCTTCTTTTAATCTGTAGACAAAGGGAGGGGCTCTGGGTAATCCCTTTCCTGAGCTCCTGTGATTTTAGGCATAGAGCCTGATTGTTTGAGTATGGGGGAAGAAGTTTTGCCCATTCATTACAGCCTCCTTTGGTTGAAACTACTGCCATCTAAAAATGAAGAAATATTTCAGAGCTCCTTTTGGGCCATTGTATAGAAGGAGAGACATACCATTTATACAGAAGAGATCTGAATAAATTACAAGACTTTCAAGAATACAAAACACTTTCAAATATTGTATTGGAAGGAGCATTCTTGAAAACAGCTTAATCAAATCGAAGTATTTTCATTACTTACAGAATGCTGCCTGCTTTTGAGGAAACAAAGTAGGAATAAAAGATGGGAAAAAGAAACAAGGAAGCAAAAAAAAAAAAAAACCCTAGAATTGAGTGTCATAGAAAATGGTATGGAAGATTCATGAAGAATATAGATTCATGAAAAATATACAACTACTATGTTTAATTGAAATGAACATAACCTTAAATTTAAGATGACCAGCCAAAGGGAGAGTAGGCAGAAAAATAATTCTGAACTCAGAAAAAAAAAACCTATGGATCACTCAGCTTCCTAAACTTTAAAAAAACAGAACTACCAATTTCAAGAGAATCAGTCCTGCAGAGACCAGCAAAATATATGCATGTGACATATTTGTGCATGCATCTTTGCATATGTTAACATTTATATTTCAGAAGCTGCAATCCAATATAAAGGAAAGCCTAGGGCAAACAAATAAACCTATCAGCAAATATAAAATAATATGCCTTCCTTTCACAAACAATCAATTTGGAAATACACTCATCTTTGCAAATAAATACATATATATATATTAAAAATTTCTCCTGGCTCAGTTCCAGATACTAATTTGGAGTTAAAATTTCTCTCTGGACATTTCCCAAGTTATAAATGACAAAACTATCAGCCAAGGCAATTACAACCTCAGAAGCCAAACACTCAGACACTGGCACAGTTGGATTAGCAACTGGTAACAATTTTTCTGTCTTTTTAAAAGTAGATGCTGAGTGGATGAAATAGAATAGAAATGCTTTGTTTCCTATTCTTGTGAGGCATAGTATCTCTCCAAAATGGCAAACTTAAATTAAACAATTTAATTAACATTTCTGCTTACCAATCCTTTTTAACAAGCAGCCTAGATAGTTCTCAAGCTCTCATAGAGAGGGAAAAACAAGCTGTGACACAGCATGTTGCCTTCTTGGCTAGAAGTCAAGTTACTAATTTTGAGCTGCTTCTCATGATGTAATCAGTAAGTTGAAGGTTTATAAAATATACATTAGACCAGGGGTGTCAAACTGCCGGCCCACGGGCCGGATGTGTCATACCAAAACCACACCCACCCCATTGCCGGTAATGGGGAAAAAAGTCACGATATGTTGCAACACATCACATGACATCACGAGTTTGACACCCGTGCATTAGACATTGAAATGCTTGAAATAAAATTTCATACAATGCAAAAGAATTCTAAAGAATTTAGAAGAATAATGCTGGAATTCAACAAAGAAAAATGAAATATTTTTTCTGGATGCTTACTTAGTTCAATCCAGGTTTAAATCATATAGATTGAATCTGGTTGTACTTGTTTCATAGAGGTAGGTAGGTAGGTAGGTAGGTAGGTAGGTAGGTAGGTAGGTAGATAGATAGATAGATAGATAGATAGATAGATAGATAGATAGATAGATAGATAGATAGATAGATAGATAGATAGATAGATAGATAGATAGATAGATAGATAGATAAGCAATTACCTTGGAGGATCCTAGAAAAAAATATATAGGTATTTTTCCTGACTTTCCTCCTAGGAATTCCTAAAAAGTACCAAGTATTTAATCATGCTGTTACAAAACAACTAGGGATAAAGGCTTTCTTCCTCTGCCTTGCAGTTATACTGTGTGGTTGTCCTTGGGTAATGGCATGAACAAATGTTATAAATCTGAAATTACTGTTTATTATCTAAACGTAGATTCTGAAACTCAGATTGTTGCTGAAACAGTGCAGCAATCTTCACTCTAAAAATGCATCTGTTGGAGGATGATTTCCATTTATCCTTTGGATTTATGAAATCATAAAGCAGAGGATTTTTAAAATAAAATTAACCCTGAAACATGGGTGTCCACAGGATACGGTCAAAAAAGTCAAGATGGTAGCCACAATACCACAGTTGAAGCTCCACCTTTTTAAAATGTATATTAGGTGTGTAACATATTAAAAATTGATAGAGTTGCAATTGCACTATTGTGACCACCATATTGATATTTTTGGACGTATCTGAAGTGAACTGTGATTAGGCATATCTCCACTAGGAATGCCATTACAATTAGTGGACTGTCAAAGGAATGAAAGATATATCTAACAGGAGAACAATTTTTTTTTAGTATGAAAATACTGAAGCCTGAAGTTTGTGTGTTTGTATGTGTGTAATTTTTATTAAAGAAGTTTTTCCAGAAAGTAAAAACAATACAACTTTTCAGTTAAAGATAAGAGAAATAAAAAGTAATAGAAAAGTGAAAAAGAAATTTAAAAGGACATAAAAAAAGAAAAAAAGGAAAAAGAGAAACTGAGAAAGAATAATAAAGAAATGTGGCTTCCAACCTTCTTAACAGCAATTATAAGTATATTTGTATTTTATCTTCTCTTTCTAAAATTACACCAAACTTTTCTTCTTTTCATAATCTATCCTTTCTAACCATCAAATCCATAAATCATCATTCCATTTTCTTCAGCAAAATGTTCATAGGGGGTTCCAGTCACTAATAACTGGACCTGTTAATTGATCTGCTAGTTCTGTCATCTTCACCAACCATTCCTCTATTATGGCTATTGCAGAATCATTCCATTTTTGCATATGTAGCTGTCTTGCAGCAGAAATCATATATCAAAATAATCTTCCATGTTTTTATCTAGTTGCCTATTCATTAATCCCAATAAAAAACATCTGCTTTCAGTTGAATTTTAGTCTTTAAATTAATTTGTATCAGTCTTTGTACTTTTAACATACCAGGTTTGTACTTAAGAATCTCCCTGACAGAAAACCTTAACTACAAAAATCAGAACTGATGATATACTTATTAATGGAAATGGAAAATAGCCAGAAAATAAGAAATCCTCAAATTTTATAATTGAACAATATATTTAGGATATTGATAGTTATTATTTAATTTTGATTGTTAGCAATGGTGATAGCAAAATGCCTCTAATTAATGTTTATGACAAATGTGAAATTTAACGTAACCATTCTGCAGATCTTTTTCATTTATATGTACATCATATAATAATGTTTTGGAATCATAACTGAGTTTTTGATACAACTGAAATGCTCTAAATTTTTCTTGGACAAATAAAATTTCCAATCCCCTCCCCAATTCATTGACTTGGAGTGCTACCCATACTTATATTCAGGAAATTAATTTACCTTAACCAATTTTTTATTTAACAAGAATATATTTTCCTTTCTGTTCTTCATTACACATTTGCTCCTTGGGTTATATTTCAATCTACATTTGACTGAGAATTGTTCTCCTATTAAAGTTTCTGTTTTAAAAAAATCAATGATCTTAAGTGTTAAGAAATGCTAAGTATATTTTCTGTGATCTTGAAACAAGGTTTATTCAGCCCCCCCAATTTTTTTTTGTTACTTATTGGACTTCTCAGTTGATGTTTTACAAAAGTTTGGCTGCCAGTTTTCCTCCATTGGAGATGTAATCAACTTGAAGTGCATGAGTATATATGTACTTTGGCAATCTCCCTAACAGTTTGTATTGGTATTACAATTCTTGCTATAGTGAACCAGATTATTGCAACAAAATAATGTTTAAAATTTAAAAATGTCACTAAACTACTAAATTATATTTGAAACATTTACAAGGAATCCTATTTATAATGAACTTTAGATTAACTGGGCTCTAATAAAAGGCTCATTTTATGTTTTTCAAAAGACGTGTGTGTCAAAGGTTAAATTGAATAAATATTTCTACTCTCTAAATCCATACGGTTATTCAGTTCTTTAAAAATTGGAATGTTTATAAAAACATATTTAGTGTTATATTTATACTGCATTTAATTAGCTTTGTTCTATGATGCACCATGATATAGCTCCAGATTCAGAAAGCTGAATCTTTCCTCATTAATTCGTAATTGCACTTTCTGTAAAGATATTCTTGGAACTAAAGAATGCCGTAAAATTTTTCTAAACAAATAATTTATTTTCTGAAAATATTTTCCATTTATATGAACTAGAATTCCTCTCAGAATATAAATTAATCTGGGAATAATATTAATTTTGAGAGCATTCACCTTTCCTCAAAGGTGAGGCTTAATAACTCTATCGATATTTGAAGAAACCTCTCTACATATTTTATTCATATTACCTATTAGTAACTGAGATATATATTATGGTATATACATACCTAAATATTTAATGAATTCAATGCAAATAAAGAATTGATATTTAAATGGTTGGGTAACCAAATGTTTACCAGTTGACATCAATTCCTATTTAGATCAGTTAATAGAGTATCATACTATTTTACTATTTTACTAAAGGCAACAATCATTTGCACCAACACTAAAATAGTAATGTGACAATTAGAAATAGACAAAATAATGTTGTCTGCAAATAAAACCTATTTATGTTCGACTGAGCTATGTATTACTCCATAATCTCCATATATGTTGTCTAATAGCATAAGCCAAGAATTTCACACAGATATTAAAAAGCAATGTAAAAATGGATGTCCATATTCCTCTAAATAGTGAAAAAAATAAGCAAAAACATGCCATTAACTTTTAGTTTAGATGTAGGTGACTCATATAATATTTTCATCCATTTTATGAATTTCAAAGGAAACCTGAATCTAATTAGTATAGCAAACATGAACTGTTTCTATATTTTGTCAAATACTTTTTCAGCATCAAATGATAAAATTATAAATTGAACTTTATTTTTATTCAAGTCTGTTAAATATATAACTTAACCTACTCCTTGCCTAGTTTTTATAAGCCCTGCTTGATTGTTTTTAATAACAAACAATATAGAATAGAATAGAACTGGAAGGACCTTGGAGGTCTTCTAGTCCATCCCCCTGCTCAAGCAGGAGAACCTATACCATATCAGACAAGTGACTGTCTAGCTTCTTCTTAAAAACCTCCAGTGATGGAGCGCACACGATTTCTGGAGGCAAGCTATTCCACTGGTTAATTGTCCTCACTGTCAGGAAGTTTCTCCTTAATTCCAGGTTGCTTCTCTCTTTGATCAGTTTCCAACCATTGTTTCTTGTCCTGCCCTCTGGTGCTTTGGTGAATAACCTGACCCCCTCTTCTTGGTGGCAGCCCCTCAAATACTGGAATACTGCTATCATGTCTCCCCTATCTCTTCTTTTCTTTAGATTAGGCAAACCCAAGTCCTGCAGCCGTTTTTCATATGTTTTGGTCTCCAGCCCTTTAATAATCTTAGTTGCTCTTCTCTGAATTTTTTCCAAACTCTCAACATCTTTTTTGTGATGTGGTGACCGAATTTGGCTGCAGTATTCCAGGTGTGGTCTTATAGGGTTTTATAATACTAATACTTCATGTGATCTTGATTCTATGCCTCTGTTTATACAACCCAGGATTGTATTAGCTTTTTTGGCTGCTGCTGCACACTGCTGACTCATGGTTAAGTGATCATCCACTAGGACTCCAAGGTCCCTCTTACAGTTACTGTTTTTAAGCCAGGTCTCGCCCAATCTGTACTTGTACCTTTGATTTTTCCTGCCTAAATGTAAAACTTTGTTTTTCTCCACATTGAAACTCATTTTGTTGAATAGGGCCTATTGTTCAAGTTTGTCAAGATCTTTTTGAATCTTGAGTTTGTCTTCTGGGGTGTTGGCTGCTCCTATCAGTTTGGTGTCATCTGCAAATTTGATGAGTTCCCCTTCAATTCCCTCATCTAAGTCATTGATGAAGATGTTGAAGAGTACTGGCCTAAGACAGAACCTTGTGGTACCCCACGGCTTACTTCTCTCCATGTGGATGTAGTGCCATTGAGGGTTACTCGTTGAGTACGGTTTGCCAGCCAGCTACAGATCCATTTGGTGGTGATGTTGTCTATTCCACCTTTTTCTAGCTTACCAAGGAGTAGGTTGTGGTCTATTTTATCAAATGCCTTACTAAAATCTAAGTATACATACGTCCACAGCATTTCGCTGGTCTACTAGTTTAGTTACTTTATCAAAGAATGAAATAAGATTGGTTTGGCATGATCTGTTTTTAACAAACCCGTGCTGACTGCTAGTTATAAATTTGTTTGCTTCTAGTTGTTCACAGATCTGTTTTTTGATTATCTTTTCTAGGATCTTCCCAGGTATTGATGTTAAACTGATTGGTCTGTAGTTTCCAGGGTCCATTTTTCCCCCTTTCTTGAAGATGGGAACCATGTCAGCCCTTTTCCAATCCTCAGATACTTCCCCGGTGCTCCAGGATTTACACTGCTGTTAAAATCTTTGTATGAACATTAATCACTGAGATTGGATGATAACCTGCTTTTGGTATAACTATAATGTAAGGCTGATGAAATACTGGTGATAAAATTCCCTGATTAAATATCTCATCATACAATTGACAAAGTTTTGACACCAAAAGATACGTAAGTGTTTTATACCACTCAGATGTAAACTCTAGTCCTGATGTTTTTCCATTTGTCATTTTAAAAATATTTTCTTTAATCTATAACTCAGATAGTAGAACAAAAAATGTTGTTTTTGTGTATCATCTAAATGTGGTAAGTTAATTATTTTAAAGAGCCTGTATTCTTCATTCAGTGCATTCTCTAGTTTACTATATAATTTTTAGTAGGATTTACATATTTTGTATCTTTCATCTCTAATACTGGAATCATTGCCCTATCTTTTTTTTTCAATTAGCCAAAATCTTGCCTGGTGTTTAACCATCTTCCAAGTGTCTCTATCATAAACATGTTCTCTCTGCTATGAATTCTCTCTGCTGTAATAATGTACTATTTAATTCATATTTAGTTTTCTGTATTTCTCTGTACAAAATAGTACATGGGCATCTAACCATCTGTGCTCATAAATATTTCAGTTCATCTTTCAAATTATTTCCCTTTTATTATTAATCTTATTTTTATATGATGCATAAGCAACAATTCAACTTCAAATATATGTGTTATATGCTTCCCATTCAAAATTTCAGGCACTGAATTGAAATCAAAGCATTGTAAGGTCTCTACCCACATTTGTATAATAAATTCTTTATCATTCCATGGGGAAATATTGAATACCAATTTCTCAATATCTTAATCAGTTTCAGAAATCATATCATTTCAATATAATTGCAATATTGTCTGATACATAAGAAACATTCATATTGCAATCTTGAATTTGATGATATAAAGATGAAGATATTAAAAAAAAATTGTTTTTTCCATGCCAGGTCCACTATATCTATCAGGCTTGGGTCTAATATTTCCTTGAATTCCCATCACACTTTTTCATAAATACACTCATTCAAGTGCTCAAAACATTAATAAAATATAACAACAGAATCTAGATTAGGTCCATAAAGATTAACAATAGCTATTGTAACCCCTGCTATATCAATTGGGAATCAAAATAACCACACCTTTACTTCTTGTCAATGTATCTATGAGGTAAACAGAAAGATAGTTGAAAGATAACTTAGAACTGTGTTGGATATTTTGAAAGATTTGGAATAACATAATGAAAAAGAAGCTGCATTGATCTTTTTAGATGCAGAGAAGGTATTTGACAATCTATACCGGCTTTTTTATTTAAAGCTTTGGAAGATAGGAATTTGGGGAAAATTTTATATAATGAAATCAATTTCATAGAAAGTCCAATAATCATTAATGGAGATTTAATTAAACCATATGAGAACACAACAAGGACAAGGCCCATGGTCTCTTTTCTTGTTTATTTTAGTTCTTGAAATATTAAATAGAGATGTAAGACAAGGTGACTGGATTAAATGTGTAAAGAATAAGAAAGAGTTATACAATTAAGAACTTTTACACAAGATGGTTTTGATTTTGGCAGATACTTTCAAGGGAACTAAACTTTTAGTGAGTAAATCAAAAGAATTTTAGGTACTAGCATGTTTTAAGATTAATAAGCAAAAGACTAGGATGTTAACAAACTAAGTTAACAAAAATATGAAAGGGATAAAATTATATATAACAATACCAAAGAAACTGTGTATTTTTTTTTGCATTACAATACCACTGTGCTAAATTTACTTTCTTAGGATAGCAGATCGCACAAAGCAGTGAACACAACCCAGAAATAAAATGTCAGATTGCACTGAGTTGGATAGCAATGATGAACATGAGCCAAATATGGAAAAGCAAGGACATCAGCCTGGCAACCAAATGTAAGTTAATTCACACTCTATTGTGTTCCCCATAGCTACCAATGGTTGTGAAAGTTGGACCTTAAAAGACAAGATGGAAGGAAAATTGACTCGTTTGAGCTGTTGTGCTGGAGAAGGCTCCTGCATATTCCTTGGAAAGATGATTAACAGGCAAGTATTGAAGTGTATAGCACCAGGCATTCCACTGGAAGGAAAAGTCACAAAACTGTATTTCACTTATTTTGGCCATGTCATGTGGGGGAATTCACTGGAGAAAGCAATTATGTTCAGAAGAGTTAGTGGTAAAAGGAAACCAGGCCACCAAACAACATGATGGCTAGACACCATCAAAACGGACACCAGCCAAAGCATAGAACAACTCAAAGAAGTAGTGCAAGATCAGAAGATGTAGAGAGACCTGGCCCATAGAATGACCAAGATTGGACATGATTGAATGGATAACAACATCATCACCACTATGGTACTTTTACCATTCTGCTCCACTCTTTGTCCCCCATGGATCCATGATTGTGCATTCCTAGTTTCCTCTCCCCAGATTTTCTCAATTATTTCCCCAAGCATCCTATACACATGCTTCTGTGCCCCTTTTTAATATAAGATTGTAGTTTTTTAGTTGGTTCCAAGTACTTTTCACATCCTTTTCCATTGCATACATTTTCTATTTATTTTCCCTCTTTGAGTGAAATGGGCAGTTAAGAAATAAGAAATATAAATAAAATTCTATTGAGAAATTATTTTCTTTTTATACTAGACTTAAACTTTTTCTTTCTGTAACTATTTTTCCAAGATCCAGTTTTTACTACCAAATAATAGTCTGTTCCACATTCAGAATGTATTATCACTTATATGTGCTAATTCTTCTTTTATTATTTTTAAAAATAAGGCAGTGAACATACCTATTGTAAAAAACCCTCATGGCAACCTAGAAAACAGCAATTTATACTTCCTGTTAATGCTTTCATTCATAATTAAATCTATCCTCTGACTTCCCAGCATGTATTCATTGAGTCCACATAATCAGGCTACTTTTATTCAGATGGATGATATTCCTCCTCTTTCTCCAAGTTTCACAGATAAACAACGTATCTATTTTTCTTTCCTTTCATTTCATCTCATCAGTTCATTAAATATATACTTTATTCTTCATATAGTCTGAGTCACAATCTTTCATATGCCATGACTATCACTAGACAGGCCCCTTAATAGCTTTGGTCAATCAAGGTGTACAATACCTCTTTTCAATAATAAAATACAAAATACAGGTTAAGTTCCACCTTTAATTCTACCTCTTCCAAATGCAGACTTTCTTGCTAAAAGTAAGGACAGGACTAATCAACTTTGGCATATTTTGACCAGTATGCCATAAGGGCAACTAAATCCTACTTTTATCCCAATCATGTTCATACTATTCCATTCAAGCCAGGATCTTTGATCTGACACTACCTTGCCAGCTAATTTAATTTTGTCTATGTTGTGTCCTGGGCCTGTTGAGGAAACTCAGCAGGCCCAGAAAAGGTTGCAAATGGTCCCGGGGATTGTAAAATCTGCCCAGGACCAGACTGAGAAGTGCCAGCCTTGTGCGCATGCGCAAGGCGCGAAAACGCTGCCTTCCTATTGGTTAGCACTAGCTGGGTTCCTCACCCTATAAAAGGCCTGCGAGCCTTTTGCTCTTTGCTTGGAGTTGGAGAAGGAGAATAAAGAGCTATTGTTTACACAATGCATCTTCGTTAATTGCTTGCGAACCGCAAACACAACAGTCTACATTCCACCAAACTGGAGGTACATTCAGTGTGTTGACTCCCCCCCCACCAAATGCATGCAGGATGTGTATTTATGAACATTTTAATCATTTATGCAAGCATTTACTTATTTAGGAACATTTGTATTACAGTGTCTCTGCTTTGAAACTTACCACAAGATTGAGGATTATTTAAGAAGCCTGTTTGTTTATAAAATGTTCTGCCTGCATTGTGCAAATATGTATGCCATAGGTTTCCAACATTCTTTTGTTCAAATGAAGCTAACTCCTGTAGCCTTGCTTCCAAATATGAAGAAATGATGAACATGTAGCAATATTAATTACCTCTTCGGAATACTACTCTAACAATTTACCAAGGTTTGTTTTCATAAACTACTGTTTCCTTTCATTTAGTTCAGAAGCATTTCCTCATTAGAAGCTTCAGCAGCATTAATTGGCCTCTCTTAGTTTTAATTGGGACAATTTAGTTTAGATGTTCTAAAATCTTGCACTAGATAACTTGACAGGTCAGAGAGACTAAAAACCTAATCACTTTCCTTTTTTACTTTAAGCCAGTTAAAATTACTGCAGAGATCCAAATCTCTAAACGATGGGGAATATAACATAATGGTGGAAAACTGTACAAGAAGGGATGCACTGTGTCTCCTTTAATTAAGGGCTGATTGTGAAAAGAAGTAATTAGGCTTTCTGTATCTATTTTGGATGGAAAATAATTGTCACATAGCTTGGGAACTGAAGCCATGAACTCAAAGTCTGGTTTTGTATTTTGCTGGTGAGGAGTTTGCAGATAGTAGCCAGCTTGCAAATCAGCTGATTCCTTCAGTATACATGGTTGCGTTGTTGCAAATGACTATTCTAGAGTTCATGAAGTAGAATTTTGACCTGTCTTTGCTGATAAACTGTAATGAGAAAATGTTGTATTTGAAAATCAAAACATTGCAGTTTACATATTTGTAGTTTGTCAAATGCAAACTAGTCTCATGTGGAAATGTGGATCAATTTTTTTTATTTATATCTTTAACTAAAAATAAGAATGGAGTGAAGGGGTAGGGATAAGATAATAGCATTTCAAAAATTAATGTCAAAATCATATTTTAAGATATTGCTATTAACAGTGGATGAATTTGATCATTAAATTGAATTTGAATTGAATTGAATTTGAATTAAATCATTAAATGAATTTGATCATTAAATCAAACTGGAGAGCCAGATTGGTCTAAGTGATTAAGGCACCAGGCTAGAAACTGGGATACTATGAGTTCAAATCCCACCTTAACCGTGAAAGCCAGCTGGATGGCCTTGGGACAGTAATTCTCTCTCAGCCCAACCTACCTAACAGGGTTATTGTTGTGGGGAAAATAGGAGGAGGAAAGCGTATTAGCTATGTTCACCACCTTATTTGTAAAAAATAATAAAGGCAGAATACGAATAAATAAATAAAATTTAAAAATCTTTGGTCTATTTACATAAAATATATCTCCATATACTTCAAATACTCATAGTTTGAAAATGTTTTTCTTATTATTGGTGTCAAATTGGCAATAGTTTATTAAAATTTCAATAGATTTCTTTTTGTTCTTTTGCTTTGTGACAGTGAGCACAAAAGCTAACACATTAATCAGAAATTGCCCCCTTGTCTTCTCTCTGTTTTGATTTTTCTTTGAAGCTTTTGGACCAATAGTGTCAAATACTATATCTTGGAAAAGGAAAGAGAAAGAAAAAGAAAGAAAGAAAGAAAGAAAGAAAGAAAGAAAGAAAGAAAGAAAGAAAGAAAGAAAGAAAGAATCATTTTCCTGTTGATAATTGTTTCCAATAATGATACACATTGTGATATTATAAAGATTTGTTAAATTAACTACAACTCTGAAAGAAGACAGAAACATGAGTTTCTAATCTGAAAATCTAAAATTAAACATCTATAGTCTAGAGAAATAATGTTTTCTCCAAAACTTTTTAATTTATTCTCCAGTTATTTCTACCTAGCAAAATTCTGGTTATTACATGAGTGAATGCAAATAATATATGTAAATAGACAAGATATCAAGAGAATAAGTTGTGTTTAATAATCATTCATTCTTTCAAATTTTGATTAATTTTATTGGTTTTATATATATATACACACCATTTTTTTGAATGGGACTTACTGATACATTTTTTTCTTTAACATTTAATGTAGAGGATAGTAATTCAATCTGTGTCAAAATGTGACAAACAGGAAATTAAATGGCAACCCAATATGCAAGTAGCAGTTTTATATTAATGAGCCTAGTACTAAAGCTCATATGAACATAGTTTAATAATGCTGCAAATTTTCTCTCAAAGCAGTATTCAGCACTGTAAATGTTGGAGCCCAGTTTTTCTAGATTCAGTTGGTTTTTCTTTGAGTTCAGAAGTCTACCTCGTTAAATGGATCAATGTCAGGAATTTTTGAGTCCACATCTATATGAAATTGGCAACCCCCTTCATACACATAAGAGGGTTACCAACCTGCAGGTATAAATGGACTAATATTCAAATTTGCTGTGGTCTACTTATTGTACTGGTTGTGTGATTTCTGAAATTAGATTTTAAGATTACAAGTGTGATGATTGAAAAATTGCTATTGTTCCTATAAAAGGAAAGTTAGGTGAATGTAAAAACTATAGAGGATTAATTTGTTAAGTGTGCCTAAGAAGATATATGGTTGACTTTTGACTGAAAACATATGATAGGTGAATAACATTTAGGAAATGTGGTGCACTAAGAATCTATAGAGCAGACTTTTATTCTTTTTGCTGGTCAATAACAATGTATGATAATAACAAATAAGTTGAACAGCTGTTAATTTAGAGAAAAAAGTATGATAATATAAGTAGGCTTGAACTATGAAAAGATTTGCACAAATGGAAGGCTGAACATTGAATGTACTAAGAGCAGTATGTGAGATAAGTAAAATCTGTATGAGAATAAATGGAATACTTAGGGACTGGTTCAATATTAAGCAGAGAATAAGAAAATGATGTCTCCTTATTTATTTATGGATAAGTTAATAAAGAATTCTGGTAACGTTGGTGCTATTTGAATATGCCAATACTACTGGATTGTTCACTAAAGCCCAAAGGATTTACTGCAAACATGGGATAAAATATGTGATATATGAATATACGATACAATGAAGAGTAGGACTCAATTGTGTGACAGGGAGATTGGAATGAATGATTGCAAAGTATACATAAATGGTGAAAAATTAAAGATAGTAGATGTATTATTGTAACAAGATACAATTTTATTACAGACAGGGAAACTGAGACATTTCAAGACACGTAAATGCTGGTGGAATGGTAGTCAGTTGTCTACTGCAAGGAATGAATCCTTGTCAAAAGAAGCATGAAAGACTATGCATAGGATTATGCTTCTGCTCACTTTGTTATATGAAACTGACTTAATCATGCCAGGTGAAACATAAAAGTAAGTTGAAGGCAGTGGATAGAAATAGTATAGCAAAGTGATTTGTTTGATCATATAAAAAAAATGAATGAGGACCGAATCACAAAACAAATAAGCGAAAGACGAGTAAATAGAATGAGAGGCAGAGGAAGCTGGTAATGCAGTTAGATGAAATAGATGAGATCGTCAATAAGAAATAAGTGAAAAGTTTAAAAATTTATCAAATTTAAATAGCCATCCATCTCACCAAAGGCAATTCTAGGCAGTGCATATATGAATCGCTGTATGAACATGGTGAAAGCAGACATGATTCACATGAATGAGACAATGGAATTGGGTATGTCTAGTTTAATGAAGAGAAGGACGAGGGGGGACATGATAGCAGTGTTCCAATATCTCAGGGGCTGCCACAAAGAAGAGGGAGTCAAGCTATTCTCCAAGGCACCTGAAGGCAGGACAAGAAGCAACGGATGGAAACTAATCAAGGAAAGAAGCAACCCAGAACTAAGGAGAAACTTCCTGACAGTTAGAACAATTAACCAGTGGAACAACCTGCCTCCAGAAGCGGTGAATGCTCCAACACTGGAAGTTTTTAAGAGGAGACTGGACAGCCATTTGTCCGAAATGGTATAGGGTTTCCTGCCTGAGCAGGGGGTTGGATTAGATGACCTCCAAGGTCCCTTCCAACTTTACTATTATTATTATTATTATTATTATTATTATTATTATTATTATTATTATTATTATTATTATTATTATTATTATTATTGTACAGAGATATAATGAATGGTGTAAAGTATATTTATATAGATTTCCTTCCTCTTATTTTCTGCCTTTTACTTTGCTTGCTATTCTCTTTCTGTGTTGTGCAAAATTTTGTTCACCCAAAAGGGAAGTATTATGCAAAACATATTTGTACATTCACTTTCTGTTATTATACTTTTTTTCTGGCTAAATTTAAATAGTTGTTTTTAAATATTCCAAAAGATCCATATATATCCTTGATCTCAAAATGTTTGCCATGAAATTCTTGTGTTTGCTATGGAAAATTTTGAAGTAAATGTTTCATAGAATTCCGTATTCATTGCAATATACTAGATTTTTTTTCTTTCTTTGAATTGGGCAGCAAAATCCAGAGTGAAGGCAAAAATTTATCACGTGTCTGGATGAATGAATAATCAAGTTTTTTCCAGATGTCTTTCTAAGTTCTTTATTACAGAACCAGGTGTTTCTATCTATTACATTGAAAATTATAATAGGATTATGGAAAGAAATATGCAAATTGGAAGTAGTTTTGAGAGAATGTGTAAAAGGCAGTGCTTTTTTTTGTCATAGAACGCACCGGAACAGAGTTCTGGCACTTTTTTTCGATGGATTTTCCAAGTTTTAAAAGTAACTTTTAAAAATTTGATGTTTGGTCCACATGGACTTGAATCACCCTGTCGAGCGTAGTAGGTCGTGGCAAAATCATGAAAATGGTGCATGCAAACTGCTTGTGTGTCATGTCTGATGCACGCATACTTCATCCGCACTGGTTGTGATAGCACTGCTCAGCTTGTGGCACTGCTCGGCTTGTGATTGGTCATGTGGTTGCGCGCTGAGTGCTTTTTGCAGATGGCGACCGTTATGTTTCATTATACAACTGACATGTTTGTGTGTGTGTACAGTGATTGATTATTTGCGAAAGGTAAATAATTTCTTTATTTTAAAAAATCGTTGGTGAATTGAAAATCTTTCTTAAATTTTTAGTGTAAAAGTCCCAAATTTAAAAATGAAAATAAATTACTAATTACTTCTCAACCACCGGTCCTGCTAAGAACTGAATATATAATTTTTTAAACAAAAGATTAACAAGATGTGAGTTCTGGCACCTTTTTTCTTACAAAAAAGCACTGGTAAAAGGTAAGATCTTTTAAAGTAATTTTAAGCAACTTAAACTCCTATATTAAAGAAGCTCAGAAACAAACATTTAATTCCAAAGCAAATCTTTCCATTTCTCAAATCTTAAATATTGACATTAAAAAAGTGAATGCATTCAGTCGAGTGAATTAGCAGGTTTTTTTGATCATATAATTTATTTCTCAAAGTTTTCACATATTCTCTGTTTAGCTTCAACTGTCTGAGTGCAGATGATTACCAAGAAATAAAACTGCCAGTGGTTTATGAAAAATTGGGCCAACTCAGTATTAAAATAAACTGGTACTGTGGCAAAAGAAACCTTGGTATATAGAGATTATCTAGCTATATTGTCTGAAGTAATGTCAGCAGATGTGGCCTTGGTTTTGTTATAACACAAACAATGTTGCAGTGTAATTTGTTTTTATACTATTTCAATTCACAGTTGTCTATAAAAAAGCACCCCCACCCATACCCTTTTATTTTGAAAAGTTAATTACCACATTCCAATTCAGATTTATTCATTGCACACATTTTTTAAATAATTCTAGATATAGATATGGCCTTCATGTTTATATGGATGGAGTAAATCTTTCTTAAGAGAGTATTTCGGGAATTCCTTCGAACTTTTTAGTTCTTTTCAACCAGACATACCCTTCTGAGATTCGAACCTGTGCTGTCTGCATGTTAAACAGATGTATTAACCTCTAGGCCACAGGCTCTTTCTCACTTTGTCAGCTATGAGACAGGGGAGAAGAATTATCTTGAGTTTGGTGCACCCCGTCGGCCCAAATATGGGAGAAAGGAATCTTTTGCCTGTATCAGCTCAAACTAGAACCATCCACAGGCAGCAGTCGCAACTGCGACATCATATATATGTTTTCAAAATTTGGATTGCCAACAAAGAATTAAGGGAGATTCCTTTCTCCCATATTTGGGCCGACAGGGTGCACCAAACTCAAGATATAATTTTGAATATTGAATATTGTCATATATATATGACACAGACTTGTGGTGATAAATGGTTTGATTGTAATGTAAATATTCAAATAGAGACACTGGCGTTTCATGCAGCTTACATTCCATATAAATTTATGGTAAACTTTGAAAAATACATACTATGTAGCAGACAACTTTACACAGTCAAATTCCTTTCATTCTGTTATCAATAAAACAATTTAAAATAGTGCTTTCCTTAATTGCTTCCTTATACCATGCATTTAGATAGCATCTAGCTCTTCATATTAATCAGAGCTGTAAGGAAGGCTGAGTTACTTAGATGACCTTGGTTTTTTCCCATCCAGTTCTTTCCTCCCAAAGTATATGTACTTGCTGTAATCTGCAAGTTGGCAGACTTTTCTGGCTCATGATTCCCATTATGCTCTATGACAGAAAGATCCAGATTACCCCCAAACACTGCCCCCCCCAAATCACACGCTCTTTCCAAATTGCTAAAATCTCATAAGACGTGAAATAAATCTTATGCAGATTCAGGGATATATCAAGAGATTTCAGAGTTTCCCCTCAAGACACCATAAGATCTCATTTAGAATTGCTAATTCTCAAATTTTCATGTAATTTTAGAAATCTGAAGAAGGGCTGACACTTCATGTTCTGGTAGGCATATCAGCATTTTGATATCCTGCAGTGCTGGCTTCTTTACTAATCCTTATTCTATTTTATTCCACATCCATAATCTCCAATTGGAATATGCTCTCTTTGCATCCTCCATTGCGATTTGATATTGATATTTTCCCAGGCTTTTAAGCATTCTGTTGCTGCAGGAAGGTGATATTTGCAGACTCCCCCTCACCTGCCATTCACTTTCTGATCCAAATATTTTCAAATGTTACATTCCAAAATCAATATAAAGCCACTTAATGCTTGGTCAAACAATATATTCATCAATCTCAGTGTTATCTGCTCAAGCAGCTGAACTTCAAAGCCTCAAACAATACTCTTTTGGTCTAGCTACCTATGATCTTTTTATCTGGAGATGCCAGGATTGAACCTGCCAGGGGTTTTTTTCTCATAGAACGCCCAGAACGGAGTTCCGGCACCTTTTTTGAATGGTACCTTGTAGGGTAGGCAAGGCGGGTTGTATGACGTGTGTGAGTTCTGGCACCTTTTTTTTTTATTTAGAAAAAAGCACTGGAACCTGCAATGAAAACATTATGCCACTCAGAATTGCTTTCTTCTCATGAAACATTAGGAAATGATATTTTTAGTGAACCTCTTGTCCTTCTCTAGTCTATATTACTTGCTCATAAAGCCTTTTCAGAACAGGTTTAAATAAGGCACATCCTAGTAAACCCAATTAATTAGGATCCATCTGAGGTTTGAGACCTGAGCGGCATGCAATGGGTGAGCTCCCATCCTCACCCCAGCTCCTGCCAACCTAGCAGTTCGAAAGCATGCAAATGCGAGTAGATAAATAGGTACCACTTAGATGGGGAGGTAACAGTGCTCTGCGATGTCATGCTGACTACATGACCATGGAAATGTTTTCAGCCAGTGCTACCTT
Source organism: Protobothrops mucrosquamatus (assembly GCF_001527695.2). Taxonomy (NCBI): domain Eukaryota; kingdom Metazoa; phylum Chordata; class Lepidosauria; order Squamata; family Viperidae; genus Protobothrops; species Protobothrops mucrosquamatus. Next base: position 393,027 of record NW_015387088.1, read on the forward strand.
TCAATGGCCTTGAAATGGAGATGAATACTGCCCCCTATAGTCAGCAATGGTTAGTGGAGTAAAATCCATAGGGACTCCTTTTACTTCTCTTTTTACTTCATTGAAAATGTGAGTTAACGACTATGGATATATCTGGGCAGTTTGTGCTGGAACTGTGGAGTGTTGTAATCCTGTGTAATATTTTCTGACCATAACAACAACAACAACAACAACAACAACAACAACAACAATAATAATAATAATAATAATAATANCATCTAGTCCAACCCCCTGCTCAGGCAGGAAACCCTATACCATTTCGGACAAATGGCTGTCCAGTCTCTTCTTAAAAACTTCCAGTGTTGGAGCATTCACCGCTTCTGGAGGCAGGTTGTTCCACTGGTTAATTGTTCTAACTGTCAGGAAGTTTCTCCTTAGTTCTAGGTTGCTTCTCTCCTTGATTAGTTTCTACCCATTGCTTCTTGTCCTGCCTTCAGGCACCTTGGAAAATAGCTTGACTCCCTCTTCTTTGTGGCAGTCCCTGAGATATTGGAACACTGCTATCATGTCCCCACTCGTCCTTCTCTTCATTAAACTAGACATACCCAATTCCAGCAGCCGTTCCTTATATGCTTTAGCCTCCAGTCCCCTAATCATCTTTGTTGTTCTTCTCTATACTCTTTCTAGAGTCTCAACATCTCTTTTACATTGCGGTGACCAAAACTGGATGCAGTATTCCAAGTGTGGCCTTACCAAGGCATTGTAAAGTGGTATTAACACTTCACGTGATCTTGATTCTATCCCTCTGTTAATGCAGCCTAGCACTGTGTTGGCCTTTTTGGCAGCTGCAGCACACTGCTGGCTCATATTTAGGTGACTGTCCACTAGGACTCCAAGGTCCCTCTCACAGTTACTACCATTGAGCAAGGTACCCCCTATACTATACCTGTGCATTTGGTTTTTCTTGCCTAAATGTAGAACTTTGCTTTTTTCACCATTGAATTTCATTTTGTTAGATAGTGCCCAGTGTTCAAGTCTGTCCAGATCCTTCTGTATCTTAAGCCTGCCTTCTGGAGTGTTGGCTATTCCTGCCAGCTTAGTGTCGTCTGCAAATTTGATGAATTCCCCATCTATCCCCTTGTTCAAATCGTTGATGAAGATGTTGAAGAGCACTGGGCTCAGAACTGAGCCCTGGGGCACCCCACTATACACTTCCCTCCATGTAGATGCAGTTCCATTGAGGACCACACGCTGAGTACGGCTGGTCAGCCAGCTACAGATCCATCTGGTGGTGATGCTGTCTACGCCACATTTTTCTATCTTATCAAGTAGTAGGTTGTGATCTACTTTATCAAATGCCTTACTGAAGTCCAAGTAAATTATGTCCACAGCATTCCTCTGATCCACTAATTTTGTCACTTGGTCAAAGAATGCAATAAGATTTGTCTGGCAATATCTATTTTTGACAAACCCATGTTGGCTTTTAGTAATGTCCCATTGAATCTGAGGCTAGTGTGTTGGTTTTAGACATAGATTTTATTATGAATTCCAGTCCAAGAGCAGCTGGTGACCCAGGCAAAGTTGAGCAAACGGTTTCTCATGATAGTCTTCACAGGTCTCTATCCAACAGAAAGGAATCCTTAAGAAAAAAACACTAGAGTTGACTGAGAGAATAAATAGCAAGTTTGTCATGCTTAGGTTTAACTTTAGTCGGTTTCATTCCCTTTAGTCTGTCACAGTATTTAGAACAGTATTTAGAACTGGCAATCTAAACTTGATTCTTGCAAAATTTTTACTTATTAATCACACACACACTTAAACATGCTAGATTCTATAGTAAAATATACTGGATTCTAAATAACATTACTTTTCATAAACATCTCTGTATTTACATAATTATGCTTTGTTTATCATTTTTTTTCACTTGTGCTCTCTCTATAAAGAATTTATTAGAAAATGGAAATGCAGGGGGAAAGACTTATACAATCTCTCTCTACCCCATCTTTTCTAAGCTTATGTTTTTTTTTTCAAGGACATAAAAAGACTTACAAGGGATATTAAATGTTGATGTTGATATTATCGCACAGTGATCTTTTCCCATTAATCTTCATACGTCAGTGTTATATTCAGATCCTGAATGTAGGGATGGATGGGATGGAGAAAAGAAGAAGAATATAAAAACATAAGTAGTGCATTGCTGGATTGGACTCTGGCTCATTTCCCCCCCCTTGCTTTTAACGTTTTTATTTGTTAAATGCCCAGAGTTGTTGAGAGTAAGGCAGCATATACAGTACATATGGTTAATTTATATTGATTGTTTCTTTTGTTCTATATTTAATCCTATTTCTCAGAATAATATTTTGCGAGTTGGGCAGCCATATACATTGTATAAAGAAATATAAAAACCAAAGCCATTGTTGGGAGGAGTTCATGAATTTTTAAGAGTGAAATGGTTGTCTTACCCATTTAAACAATTTAAAACTCCCATTTCCCCCCTGGAATTCTCCTCTAAATCCAAGATTTTTTCCAGCCCTCTTGTTAGACTTCATACAACCCTGAGTTCTGTTCTTCTCTCTCTCTCTCTCTCTCTCTCTCTCTCTCTCTCTCTCTCTCTCTCTCTCTCTCTCTCTCTCTCTCTCTCTCTCTCTCTCTCTCTCTCTCTCTCTCTCTCTCTCTCTCTCTCTCTCTCTCATCCCCTCACTCCCCTCTTATATATAGTAGAGACTCTATATAAGACAATCTTCAGGGCTGAATACTGAATATGCTCTATCATTTCTATTCAAAGTATCTTCCAATGAAAATGCATTTTAATGTGCTGCTTGAACTCAGAACTGGATTAGCATATTGATAAAGTATGAAAGGTGATGGATAACTGAATTCCAGTGTGCATGTTTGTTCTAGTCATGTGGATCAGATCAATTATTAGTGGAATTCACAACAGGGGATTCTGCAAGCATTTCTTAAGCCACTTTCACTGCTTTGCATTTAATTGAGTTTACTCCTATCTCAGTCAATATAGTTAGATGCAGTAATTGAATATAGTTGATTACCTGTGGAACATCCTGTCCAAATGATTTTTTTTTTGAAGAGGTCACATGAAATTCAAGTTGACTTCAGTTTTAGATATAAAAGGATTATTGAGCTTTTCAGGGCCAGTTGCATAGGTATCTTTAAAGGATAATGTAAACATTTCTATTATTTTTTTTAAGATATAGTAAAGGGACGTGTTTCTCAAAGCAAAAATTTTAGAGTGCTATGAATAGTTAGTAACTAGAGCAGGATGTTTAGTGATGATGTTAGATTTATGTAACAATATTTGTGAAAGATGAAAAACAAGACAGCTTCCCATGAGGGAAAGAAACTGTGTTTCAAAATGTTGAATTATGGAAATCAAACAAATGCTTTTACTTTGCAAATTTATAGTTGAAGATATTTTTAGAAGAAATTCATTTGGCTTATATTGTTATACAGCATGTATTCTCTTTGGAAATGCTATATAATCTGGTACATAACTGACATTTAGATCATAAATGCCATGGATATTAGTATTTCATTTCTTTCCTTTCAGTATGATCTACACAATCCAAACTGTTTTAAAGAAAATATTTTTTTTAAAAAAGCACACTCACACTGGATAAAGTGTTTGAACACCATAAAACAACTGATCTCATTTTTCTAAGATTCTTGGCATTATCCCATATGTATAGATGTATTAAGCTATTGTGGGAATTTCCTTATAATCAACATTACCTTTGAAAAGTCCAAGTATTACAAAAGCTTATTAAGACTGAAAATGATTCCCTTAAAAAAATTACATTGTTATTAGCCACTTAACCAATTGCTAAATTCTCAAGATTCTCATCAGGAAGTTGTCTTTTTTTAAAAAACAAAACAAAACATCCATATGTTGTTTATTTGATTCTCCAGTTTTACTGACAACATAAATAATAATCAAAGGGATATATTTATTGACGTCTGTTGTAACTTGTACAAGATATTGTCTGAAAACCGGTTTGTGAATTCCACTAATCTATTTACAAATGCCATTTTTTATTTTGCTATTAATATTCTTGAACAGAAATTTAACAGTCG